>NC_066556.1:12220311-12225311 GCF_024679095.1 Eriocheir sinensis
CGATCATAAACAATGTTGATCTGTCTACATTCGTGAAACCATTAAGTATTTTAAAACATTCGATCAGTTTTCCTCGGAGGCGACGTTTCTCAAGAGAGAACATGTTAAGGGTAGAAAGCCTTTCTTCGTAGGATTTGTTGCGCAAGGAAGGGATCATTTTCGTTGCCCGACGCTGAACACCTTCTAATTTAGCAATATCCTTTGCATGGTGGGGAGACCAAAACTGTACCGCATATTCCAAGTGGGGTCTGACTAAACTGTTGTAGAGCGAGTATTACATCTTTATTCTTGAATACAAAGTTTTTTTAATGAAGCCCAACATTCTGTTCGCTTTATTTGCTGCATCGATGCATTGCTGTGAGAATTTGAGGTTTGACGCGATTTTGACCCACAAGTCTTTGACGCATTGAACGCTTTTGAGTTTAACGCCGCGCATTTCGTATTCGAACTTCTTATTCCTCGTTCCAACTTAAAGGACCTGGCACTTGTCTATGTTAAAGGGCATCTCCCATCTATCCGACCAAGTTGAAATTTTGTGCAAATCCTCTTGGAGGCTTTGCCTGTCTTCGTCAGTGAGAACCGAGTTGCCAATCTTTGTGTCGTCTGCAAATTTACTAATGCGGTTATTGAGTCCAACATCCACGTCGTTGATGTAAATAATGAAGAGCACTGGGCCAAGGACCGAGCCCTGAGGGACGCCACTAGTGACAGGCGCCCACTCTGAGTTAAATCCGTCGATCACTACTCTTTGTTGTCTGTTGCTCAACCAATTCGCGATCCATTGGTTTACTTGACCGTCAATACCTATTTGCTTTAATTTGTAAAGTAATTTATGATGCGGGACTTTATCAAACGCTTTCTGGAAATCAAGATAGACTACGTCCAGTGATTTGGTTACGTCATAAACAGTGAAGAGGTCGTTATAAAAGGTTAATAGGTTTGATAGGCAGGATCTTTTGTTTCGGAAGCCATGTTGTGAGTCCCCAATCAATGAGTGGCTTTCAAGGTAATTCACAATTTTGTCTCTAATTATGCCCTCAAGTAGCTTACCTACAACCGAAGTTAGATTAATGGGCCTGTTATTACCTGGTACTTTTTTGTCTCCTTTCTTGAAAATCGGTGTCACGTTAGCCTTTTTCCAATCTGAAGGGACGATGCCTTGTCGCAAGGACATATTGAATACGGTTGTGAGGGAGGAGAGTATTTCGCTCTTTGTTTCTTTCAGCAGAGTTGGATATACTTTGTCAGGTCCAGGACTTTTATTTGTTTTAAGTGAATGGAGAGCTTTAAGGACTTCATCGGTTGTTATTTCAAAATTAGGCAATGCATGCTCGAGATTTACAATAGTACTGGTGTTGGTGGTAGCGAGAGGAAGACTGTTAGTATTAAACACCGAGGAAAAGTAATTGTTTAAGAGGTTTGCAATGTGTTGGCTGTCAGTCACTAGTGCACCGTCGCTGTTTGTTAAAGGTCCAATACCACTTTTGATCGCCTTTCTGTTGTTTATGTAACTGAAGAAAGATTTCGGATTATTTTTACAGTTGGCTGCAATATTTTCTTCGTATCTACGCTTTGCCTGACCTACTAGTCTTTTTACTCGTCGCCTGGCATCATTATAAAGTCTAATGTTTTCGGGCGTGCTTTGTTCTTTCTTTAACCTGTAAAACAATTTTCTCTCATTGACTGATTGTTTAATTTCGCTATTAAACCACGGTGGGCTTTTTATTAGTGTTAATTCGCTTCTCGCACAAGGGGACGAATGTGTTCTGCTGAGTGAGTAAGTGATTTTTAAGGCTTAGCCAGGCTTCCTCTACGTTGCCGTCATCTGATAGTTGTATTTCTGTTAGTTTTTGTCGGATTTCTACGAAGTTAGCTCTTTTGAAATTGGGCACCTTTACTTTATTTTCAGTCACTGATGATTGAGCTTTAATGTCGACGCGCACTAATTTATGATCGCAAGAACCGAGGTGTTCTCCTACCGTGACACTACTGACTAGGTTATCTTGGGTTGTTATAACAAGGTCGAGTATATTATTTTGTCGAGTTGGCTCAGAAACCATTTGGCTTAGATAATTTTCTTCTAGAAATTCGATCATTCTATGTGACTCGCCTTCTGTACCTGACAGTGTCGCCCAGTCGATATGGGGGAGGTTAAAGTCTCCTAATATCAGTGAGTCGCTGTTATTAAGTGACTGCCTTAAGACGCTGTACATTTCAAGGTCGTCATCGAGTGATTGCCCGGGAGGTCTGTAGGTGACAGATATATTTAAGTTGACTTTTGCAATGTTTACTCGCACGCACAAATGTTCAACGTTACTGTTTCCCGGTGTTTTGTCAGTGGGTTGCAAATAGCTTTTTCTGTTGAAAGAAGTTGAATAATGCAGAGTGGAGTCATAAGCGTATAAGTGGATAAGACAGTTCATTATGGAAAGAAGATCATTGATGAATAGCAGGAAGAGAGTGGATGATAGGACAGAGCCCTGCGGAACACCACTGTTGATAGGTTTAGGGAAAGAACAGTGACCGTCCACCACAGCACAGACAGAACGGCCGGAAAGAAGACTGGACATAAAGGAACAGAGAGAAGGATAGAAACCGTAAGAGGGCAGTTTAGAAAGCAA
Organism: Eriocheir sinensis; assembly: GCF_024679095.1. Lineage (NCBI taxonomy): Eukaryota > Metazoa > Arthropoda > Malacostraca > Decapoda > Varunidae > Eriocheir > Eriocheir sinensis. The sequence continues at coordinate 12,222,933 of NC_066556.1, forward strand.
AGACTTGTGCTAGACTATGGAAAGTTTTCGATATGTCTAGCGCAACTGAGAAGGTTTCACCGAAACGACAAAGAGAAGATGACCAAGAGTCAGTTAAGAGAGTAAGAAGAACGCCAGTAGAACGCCCCTTGCGGAATCCATACTGGCGATCATATAGAAGGTCAGAAGTGGAATGATGCTTTTGAATCTTCAGGTTAAGGATTGATTCAAAAGCTTTCGATAGACTGGAAAGTAAATCTCTAGGGCGGTAGTTTAAGGGATTGGAACTCTCGCCCTTCTTAGGCACAGGCTGTATGAAGGCATACTTTCAGCAGGAAGGAAAGGTAGTTGTGGATAGGCAGAGGCGAAAGGGTTTGACCAGGCAGATGGTCAGCACGGAAGCACAATTCTTGAGGGGGGCGCCAGGGGGGTATTTATTGACGAATATTTTTTAAACTGACTAAATAAGTTTTTCTTGCTCAACATGTCGGGGATACTATGTGCTACCAGGTAATGAAGCATATTTGTGTAGAATATTAAAAAACAGAATCACTTTAGGATATTTAAATGCCCCGGGCTGTTACGTCAGAGCCCGCCAACACACATGGTATTTCGTAAGGCTTGTACGCACGTTAAATTTACATTAGAAATAGCCCTTTTCCATCTAAATGTTGTATCCTTTATCCCTCTATCCACTCGTGACAGCTACTAAATGTGAAATGCGCGCTCTGCTGCTCAGTTCTCACCCAGACGTTGACTAGGGAGGATGTTGAAAATTTTCGCTGCGCTACAACCCAAAAAAAGTCTTTACAATGACGTTCAAGCGCAAAGCGACCATGAGCAGATTTATGAACATGAAGAAGGCTTCTGGAACAAAATGGAGACCCAGAAAACACGCAAGGAAGCAACGCTAGAAGAAAGAGTCATGACTGTCTTCACACCAGCTTCACCGCCACCACCACCACCACCTTTGAGTGATAATACTTTTTTTATAAAGGGGGACGATATGCCTTATCCTTCTCCAGTAAGTGAACAAGGTATAAACAATCATATGTGAAGATTTCATGCCAATCAAATGAATACAAATGGCAAGACACATGAAATGGAAAAAAAAAAAAAACTTTAGGAGCCGAAATCTCGACAAAAAGTCTGACTGTCTTTTGTAAGGTATAAATATACACTACAACCAAATGGCAATTTTTCTCATTTTGTACATTTTTAAAAATGGAAAAAGAAAACGGGAGAAAAAGTGGAGAAAATTATTAGTGTTACAGAGAGGAACGAGAGAGGACTGAAGGACTCCAGGGCTCCAGACCACGAGGTAGATCAGGCGTGGCTCCCGCTTCGCCCACCTACAGTTAAGTAATCTATTTGCTTAGGATGTTTTAAGACAGATAGCTAGGTTGCTGTGTGCCTGAGATTAATGAATTATTTCTTAATTTTCAGCGAGTTTCTTTGTTGCTTTAAATAAACTTAAGAGCAGGTTCCTCTGGCCTTTGTTTGTCCCATGGGTGTGTGACTGGTCATAAATAATAAATAATTAAAGGACACGAAGGGGCTGTGAGTCTGCGAACCCAATTTCCAGACACTTTATTCTATATTTTTTTATTGCTGAGAATTTACGGAATTTTCGGAAGTCCAGACCTTTTAAGAACCGAACAATATATATATATATATATATATATATATATATATATATATATATATATATATATATATATATATATATATATATATATATATATATATATATATATATATATATATATATATATATATATATATATATATATATATATATATATATATATATATATATATATATATATATATATATATATATATATATATATATATATATATATATATATATATATATATATATATATATATACCTCCACACACAACCTACAAGCATCGTCAGATTTTCTCGACATCCTGAAGACCAGCAACACAAGAGGAAGAGTTGCTTCCCTTGATGTCGAGTCGCTCTTTACAAACGTACCTGTGGACCGCACCATCAACTACATCATCGAACGGGTATACCATGACAACTCTAACACCCCCATCGACATCCCTGAAGCCGTCCTACGAGATCTCCTGGAATGCTGCACAAAAGAAGCTCCATTCACCTGCCCACGCGGAAACAAGTACTGCCAGATTGACGGAGTAGCCATGGGCTCACCCCTCGGAGTATTGCTGGCAAACTTCTTCATGGGCTGCGTCGAAGAAGAAGTATTCAAGAAGCTCGACAAACCAGATATATACTGCCGTTACATAGATGACATATTCATCAAGACCGAGAATGACGACGACGCCGAGCGGCTCAGACTTTGCCTACAGGAAGTTTCCGGCCTCAAGCTGACAATAGAAAAGAGCGTCAACAACTCCATCCCATTC
>NC_066556.1:12230311-12251895 GCF_024679095.1 Eriocheir sinensis
TAGATATCCTAGAATAAGTAATTTATTTTGTTTGGAAACCGCTATGTTACTGAGACATAGTGCAGAACAGTATAGACTATGAGCCCAGAGTCAACCTAGAACTGGGTTTTAGAGGATTTGAGAAGAATGCCCCACGGCTCTATAATGGGTTACCCAACGAAATTAGGAAGTGTGGCAGTCTGGCAACCTTCAGGAAGGTACTGAAGACTCACTTATTCACTAAATCCTAGGACGTTACAAACATGAAGATCGAGGACTTTCGTTGCTGACATTATTGTTAAAATATTGACGGCCCTGTGGAGCCCTGCGCTGGCAGCGGATTGGGGTCTGAAACCTCATCAACGATAAACGGTAAACGGTAATTGTAAAACAGAGCGATCAAGAATATAGGATTTTGAAGAAATGAAATTAGTATAGAGGAAGGTAGATTTAGATTATAGATCATGATGAAAAAAATGTGCGAAGGTTCTAGAAAGGTGTACCTGGAATATGATAGATAATAACTGGCCCACATCATCGAGAGATACTTACGCTATTAGAGAGAGTGAGATGAGTAATCGTTCTATTTGATGGGAGAAGTTAGGGTTAAGATGAATAGATCTGAGGCTGAGGTGTGTGTGTGTGTGTGTGTGTGTGTGTGTGTGTGTGTGAGAGAGAGAGAGAGAGAGAGAGAGAGAGAGAGAGAGAGAGAGAGAGAGAGAGAGAGAGAGAGAGAGAGAGAGAGAGAGAGAGAGAGAGAGAGAGAGAGAGAGAGAGAGAGAGAGAGAGAGAGAGAGAGATTGTGCGAAAAGATAAAAAAAAAGGATATCGGCACGGATGAAGTTATAGGAGGAGGGAGTGACCGTGGTATAAGGGCAATGGGAGAGGGACGAGTTAGTCACGATCCTCTGAACATTCGGGGAGGCATAAGGAGGAAGTGGGACTGCTGTGAGAGGCCAAGGTTTGCGCGGCCCTGACTTGTTGCTGTTGTTGTTGTTGATGTTGTTGTTGTTGTTATTGTTGTTATTGATGTTGTTGTTGTTGTTATTGTTGTTGTTGTTGTTATTTTTTTTTTGGTGTTGTTCTTGTTATCATTGTTATTGTTTTTGCTGTTTTCCTTTGTTTCTTCTTTCTTTTACTCTTCCTTTACTTCATTTTCTATAAATTCTTCTTCTTCTTCTTCTTCTTCTTCTGCTTCTTCTTCTTCTTCTTCTTCTTCTTCTTCTTCTTCTTCCTCTTCTTCTGCTTTTTCTTCTTCTTCTTCTTCTTCTTTTCCTTCTCCTCCTTTTCCCCCGTCTTCTTCTTTTCCTTTTTTTCTTCTTATTATTCTCGTTCTTGTTCTTGGTTTTGTTCTTATGGTCTCTTGTTCCTGTTCTTTTTGTTCTTGTTCTTGTTCTTGTTCTTGTTCTTTTCTTCTTCGTAGTACATAGGATGTAAGAAGATAGGGAGTCTGCAAGAGGCTGGAAGGCCTAAACAAGACAGCTCCTGAGAATCTATACCCACTCAACATCTTTAACCATGAACCTTTCTAATCTATTTTTAAATGTATACCGCTTTGACCAAGCCTGTTCTACTCATCCACCATTCTTTTAGTAAACCAATTCTTGCCTATTTCCTTGTTGAACCTGAATTTATCTAATTTAAACCCATTAATACCTGTCGAACATGGTTCTCTTGCCATCAGAACCTTTATAATATCACCCTTATTAAAGCCCTTCCATTTATAAACTTCGCTCAAGTGTCCTGGAATGCAAGTTTAATTGTTTAGATCTTTCCTCATATGGCAAGCTTCTTAACACGTTAATTATCTCTGTCATCCTCCTCTGTACCAATTCCAATAATTTGTTATCCATTCTATAGAAAGGCGACCTGCTGTCCTGAAGACCACCTCTCAACCCGGACTACAGATTCTCTCTCTGAAAAAGAGTCAAAGATGAGCTCCGGGAGAGCAAGAGCCTAGCAAGATGGCGCTCTATCAATACTTCTGCCTGCACCAGGAACGGCTGGGACCGACCTTCAGGGCCTACAAAGAAAGCCTACTGGTGCAACAGGCCGAACGTAAAAAAAGAAGAACTGAACCACATAACCAAGATTAGGTCTAAGTAATGGTAAATACAGATTGAGGATGACGTCAGAGCTTCTAATGCTTGCGGTCCTTGAAATAAATCCCTGTTCCCTATTTGCATGATTTCTAGCATGAATGCAGTGTGCCCTTATAGACGGAGATCAGAGCTCACTAAGAGCCCTAAATACCTCTCACACTTAGACCTGCTTAGGTAAGTGTCACCTGCTTAGGGAAGTGTCATTTAAGCAATTATCATGTGAGAAGTTTTTCCTACCGACACTCAGAATACTGCACTTTCCGACATTGAACTTCATCTGCAACTTCCCCGCCCAATCATACAATATGATTAGTTAATTAATCCTGGAGAATACCAGCGTCCTGATCCGACTCAATTAATCTGCCGATGTTTGTATCATCAGCAAACTTACTGACAGCAATACTAATTCTTGTATTTATACCTAACATACATGTCATTCTCTTATAAGCTTACTTTATTTTCTGCTAACCTAGTGAATGACAGCGACTGGCATACTAAAAACAGTTTCACCATGTTGATATGACTCATTGATTTCATATTTGCATAATAACCACACCAGCAGTGCCCCTTTATCATTTCAAATGTTAAAGAATGGTCGTTTGGTTCATGACATTGTCAATAAATTATCCTTTGCGTAGTTCAATGTCCATAAAATTTACCTAAAAGTGCATAATATTCTAAATCACATATATAGTATACAACTTGTCTCTGTATCATCGCAGGGCCCAAAATGAAGTGAGTGCGGTAGAACAATGAAATGGAGCTGGTGGATGCAATATCCCGGCTGTATTCTACTGACGGCTGACTTTGAGTCCTTCAACAGCAATCAGAAGCCACCTCATGGGCCACCAGTGCCCCTCATGGAAACAAATACACCTACGCACACCCACACCCACATTAATTAATTTATTAATTTAATTATATAACGAACTACTTGTCTTCTCAGAGGGCCAGGCTTCATGGCCCGGCAGGTGGAGGTTTGAGTCCAGCTCGGTCGGGATTTTTCTGCTGACAAAGGAGTGGTTACTCTCCCACCTTGAGCAAGGGGGGATGGGATATGTGATGTGTGAGGTCTCAGCAATGTCCAGAGATTGACTCTTTACAAAGCCTTGCTCTTGTTGGGAGAGTATTTTCTGGCGATAACGAGTCCAGCTCGTGGTCAGGCCGTGGGTGAATTACACACACACACACACACACACACACACACACACACACAGACAGACACACACACATGAATTAATTTATTAATTTAATTATACAATTATCTATTTGTCTTCTTAGAGAGGCATTGTTCGCCAACCCAGACCTATTTGTGGTGTTGGTAATGCTCTCATAGTAGAGATAAAGTTGGGGGCATGAGCCATTGTTGCACGCGTCCGTGGTGCTCATCTTCGTCTCAATGGCCTTTGAGCCTATGATGATTAAGAACCCATTACCCTGGGACACATGGTAGGTGTGACATCCATTTTTTTTTTTTTACATCTTCGCCTGTGGAGCCGGTAGGCTTGTTTTTGGAGGGGCCTGATGATATGGATCAGCCCGTTATGGCGCAGGCCAGTGTTTATAGTGGCGCCATCTTGCATTGGCTCATGCTGCCCTACCGGAGTTCATCTTTAATTCTATAATCTAGAGTCCGGGTTGATAGGTGGTCTTCTGGACAGCATGTGGGTATTTTTAAGCCACTCGGCGGAGGCTGAAAAATCCCAGCTTGGTGGCACCGGGCGGGGATTGAACTCGCGTCGACCTGAACGCGGCGCCGTCACGCTATCCACTCAGCCACCGCCTCCCCAGTGGCGGGTTAATGGGAGCAGATTGATTGATTATTAGGGCGGTCTGTCTTGGCGCCGCAACTTCGGGGTCATTTGTCGCCGAATCTAATACAAATTAATTATCTTATAAAACTATATAAGCTTAGAATTAAAAACGTGATAAAACCAACACTAATAAAACTATATAAAACCAGTTAAAAATTAAACCATGATAAAATACAACTATAAATGGCCAATAAAAACTATAGGAGGTTGAGGACGCCCGCCTCCTGTAGGAAGCCATACACGTTATTTGGGTAGGCGGTGGCTGAACAGATGGCAAGACAGCCTCGCGTTCAGGAGGACGCGAGTTCAATCCCCGACCGGTGCCACCAAGCTGGGATTTTTCAGCCGCCGCCGAGTGGCTTAAAACTACCCACATGCTGTCCAGAAGACCACCTATCAACCCGGACTCTAGATTCTAGGATTAAAGATGAGCTCCGGGAGGGCAGCATGAGCCAATGCAAGATGGCGCCACTATAAACACTCGCCTGCGCTAGAACGGGTTGGGCCGACCATCAGGACCCACCGGGAAGAAGCCTTGGACCGACCATTAGGATCCACCGGGAAGAAGCCTACCGGCGCAATAGGCCAAGACGTAAAAAAAAAAAAAAATGTCCCGGGAAGAATGCCTTCTCCCCCAGCACCAGAGAGAGAGAGAGAGAGAAACTCCCATATCCGCCCCGGCACCGGGGGAGGTACCGCTCTCGCAGTTCCCCCAGACTGGGGCACTCGACCAGCAAGTGCCGAACAGTTAAGGGGACCAAACAGTCATGACAGTAGGGCTGAACTCCCCGGGACATGAGAAAGCTATGTGTATATCTTGTGTGACCTACCTTAAGGCGGACCAGGACAGTCTCCTACGATTTCTTATATGGAGTACGACAGGGACGCACAGCCCTGGTTGTGACTTCCCCATCTTTGTTGTGGCAGTCACAGCCGCCCACCCGCGCTGCTACACACTCTAGAGTGCAGACCGCACGGTGGGGTAGAAGTCCCTGAGTGGAAGAGCGCACTGTGAGTGAGGGCGAGAAGCAGCGGCCCGAACCACCTCATCGGCCTCCTCATTACTACGCACAGAGACGTTGGCAGGTACCTAACAGAAGGTAACCTGATGCCCACGCCGTTTTGCTAAAACTAGCCAGCTAAAAATATCTAAAATTATAGGGTGGGTGCTCCTACGATCTTTTATTGCGGTCAGGGCTGCCTGTGAGTCAGAGTAAACAGTATAAGTATCCACAGGTAGAGTTAAAATGGTGCGAATTGCTAAAAGAATGGCAGATAGCTCTGCGGTAGAAATTAAGGCGATAGCAGGCAAAGTTCCAGAACGGGAAAAGTCTGGAAAGACAGCTCCAAATCCAACGCCAGCATCGGATTTGAAGCCGTCCGTGTATACTGGTACAGAGGTGGCGTGACTAGCTGAGTGAAACAGGAAAAGCTGACGAGCAGTAGTCGTTGGGATGCTTGTTTTGTTAAAGTTAAAATACCGGCAGAACTGTGTGTTTGGGAACTCCCACGGTGTGATTCGGGTTACCTGGTAAACTGCTATAGGGAAGTACGGTAGCGAAAGGTCCCCAATGACATTCCGGACACGGAAACCAAAGGGGCGGGGTAGGATAGGCTTGTTTCTGTATTTTATATTTACATTAGTGTCTATGGCAACGGTGTAGGCAGGGTTGTTAGGTTGACGTTGTAGTCTGTACCAGTACTTGATTAGATGGCCGTCTATCTGCAAGTCTAAAGGTGGCACTCCTGCGTCAACTAATAGGCTTGCTATAGAGGATGATCTGAAGGCACCTGTTGACAGTCGAACTACAGAGTGATGGACTGCATCAAGTGTGCGGAGGCGGGCAGTTGTTGCTGATGTGTATACTTCCCAGCCGTACGACACTTTCGACCCGATTAATGCCTGGTAAAGGCGTAGGAGTATTGTGCGATCAGCGCCCCAAGAAGTGCATGACAGAACACGGAAGAGATCTAGCGATCTCATGGACTTTGATTTTAAAGCTTTTAGATGTGAGGCGCCTGTCAAAGGAGACTCCCAAGAACTTGTGTTCTTCCGAAACAGGGAGTCGTGAACCGCACATTATGAGATCAGGGTCTGGATGGTGGCCTCAGGCGGCAAAATGCATGGCAACCGAATTGGATGTTGAGAATCGGAAGCCATGATTTTCCGCCCATCTGGATGTCTTGTTGATGGCATGTTGCAGTCTTCGCTCAGCGGAGGACATTCGAGATGCTAAGTACCAGATTGCCAGGTCGTCGACATAGAGGGAGGACGACACCCCTTCTGGGAGTGATGTTATAACTCCATTAATGGCCACGGCAAAGAGGGTGACACGGAGGACGCTTCCTTGAGGAACTCCTTCCTGCTGTTCATAGGGTGGTGAAAAAGAGGTACCAACTCAGACGCGGAAGATCCGTTTTCTAAGAAATCTCTCAATAAAGTTTGGCATCCATCCTCGGAGACCAAAGTTATGTAGATGCTTTAAAATCCCATACCTCCATGTCGTATCGTAGGCCTTCTCGAGGTCAAAGAAAATGCATACCATGTGTTGTCTTTCTGCAAAGGAGCGGCAGATAGCTGATTCGAGACGTACGAGGGCGTCTACCGTTGTTCTCATCAAGGTGGCCCTTGATCTCTAGATGTACTAGGCGGAAGTTTACCATCTTTTCAAAAAGTTGGCAGAGGTAGGATGTTAGAGCAATGGGTCAGTAGTGTAAGAGTTGTAAACCACCCTTCCCAGGTTTACGGAAGGGAAGTACAATGGCTTTGCGCCATCCACTTGGTACGATGCCAGTCTGCCAAACTTTGTTGTATATTTGGAGCAGTAGGGTCGTGGTGGTAGGACAAAGGTGTCTGATCATGGCATATGGGATATTATCTGGGCCCGGCGACGTGTCGTTGCAGTGGGAGAGAGCTGACTGTAATTCCCGCATGGAGAAGGGAACGTTGTATATTTCGGTGTTTAATGATGTAAAGCCTAACTAGCGTCTCTCCTGTTCTTCCAAGTGCAGGCGTACTTCGGGAGGCCTAGAGTCCCGCGTAGACACAGCAGCAAATGCGCTGGCTATGGCGTCGACGACTTCGGCGCTCCCTGCTATTAAATTGTTGTTGATTTTAAGTGCGGGTGGTGGGCTCGATGAGAACTTTCCTGCAATTTTGGGTACCCTCTTCCACACCTGTGTCATTTGCGTATGTGAGTTAAGTGAGGATACATAACTGGCAAATGAGGATCGACGTGCTTCTTTCAGAGTCCGGCATGCCTGTGCTCGTGCTTTCTTGTAGGCAATATGGTTGGACCCTGTCCTATGCCTCTTGTAGCGGTTGAAGGCCCGGCGTCGGCAAGCGACTGCCTGCTTGCACTCGTCCGACCACCAAGGCACAGGTCGACGTGATGTATGTTCCGTTGTCTGTGGGGTTGTGAGTTCTCCAGCCCTGTGAATGTGCGTCGTAAAAAAGTTGACCGCATCTTCGGTTGTCTCGAAGTCATCAACTGATGTCTCCGTGTTAGTCATGGTCCGAAAGAGCTGCCAGTCCGCTCGATCTAATTTCCAACGCGATAGTCGAGGTGACGGTTGGAAAGTGGAATGGGAGATGAAGATAGGGTAGTGGTCGCTGCCATGTAGATCCTCTGATATTTCCCACCTAAAATCCAGGTCTGCATCGGGGGAACTGAATGAGAGGTCAATAATTGACTGTGTATTATTTTGCATATGCTAGTGTGTAGGATGACCGGTGTTAAGTATGCAGAGGTCTAGATCTTCAATTACAGATACAACAGTGGCTCATCTTGGGTTGCTGGTGGTATCTTCCCATAGTGTATGGCGACTGTTTATGTCGCCGAGTAGTAAGAAGGGTGAGGGCAGTTGGCGTACCAGTGTCAGGAGGTCTTGCTGATTGAGTGGTGTACTGGGTGGGAGATACAGGGAGCATACAGTATAGGTACGTGTAATGTGGATTTGAGCAGCAGTAGCTTGCAATGGAGTGTTAAGTGAGAGCGGAATGTGTGCTATGTCGTTGGAGATGAGAAGGCCCGTACCTCCTGAAGGAGCTTGTGTGGGATCTGCTGGAGAGTATACGGCATTGTAACTACGTGGGAAGGATGAGCGTTCTAACAGTGTCTCCTAGAGGCAGACACTGTGGCTGTGAGTCTTTAATGAGAAGATGGAGATCCTCCCAGCTTCCTCGCAATCCGCGGCAGTTCCACTGCAAGATCTTGAATTTTAGTTATGTTTCTTCAGGGCGTCCCCGGAGAGGGACCTCCCTGTAGTAGCACCGAGATTTCGCTGGAGGGTTGACCCCAGCGCTAGCATTTTCTTTATCGGCCCCAGGGCCGATGAGACGGCCGGGGAACACCTAAATTTCTCCGGCCCTTGCTCCCGCCGACGGCTTACTCACCCTGCCCCCCCCCCCCAACCTTCCGGCACTCTGGTGAAGAGGCAAGAGAGCGGGACACGGGTGGGGCCTCCAGCACAGACTGTGCGGAGGCGGTGGACACGGGTGCCGGCAGGTTCGCACCGTGACCTTGATTGGCAGCGGTCACCGGCTGAGGGTCAGCCGGGGCCGCTGGTGCAGGGGTGGCGGCTGCAGCCGGACACCGGGGTTCTTCCAGCGACCCAGAGACGGAGCTGGAGAAGGCACTTAGCAGGAGGGGTGTCTTGCAGGGACTCCTCGTTGCGCGTGCGCTTTACTGATGGGGCTCCTTGCGGCCATCAGCAGACGTCTGGTTAGATGAAGCGGGATTAATAAGAACATAAGAACATAAGAACGCAGGAGTCTACAAGAGGCCGGTAGACCTGTACAAGGCAGCTCCTTTGACCCTAAGCTCCCGTGTATCTAACCCCACCTAATATCGCTGTCCATGAATTTATCTAGTCTATTTTTTAATGTGACAATTGTATTGGCACTCACCACATGACTGCTAAGCCTATTCCACTCATCCACCACCCTGTTAGTAAACCAATTTTTTCCTATGTCCCTGACTTAGACTTAGACTTAGAGTTATGGGAGGTGCAGTCTTGGTAGAGGTAGAACGGCGATGGGCATGGGCGTTGAGGGCAGGCATACGTCATTCCGGGGTTGGCCATCTTTGTAAGGGCAAGTCGTTTAGCCTCAGCAAAGGGTACTCTTTCCTGGTTGTGTATTTTGAGTATTTCCCTCTTAAAGAGGAAGCGCTCACAGTCCTTTGATGAGGCAGGATGAGGTTTACCACAGTGGTAACAACGCACAGGTCCAGGGCAGTCGTCACCGTGGTTATCCATTCCACATGACACACATTTTTTGCTAGGCCGTTTTTCAAGCGCCGACATGTCTGGGTGACGTGACCATACGGTTGACAATACAAGCACCTTCTTGGGTTGGGGATATATATATATATATATGTAGGAGGGCAAAACAAAAACAAGTCACATTTATACATTTTATCACACATACTATCATACATATATTACCACACAAATTATCACACACGATATTTACTCGCCCACAATTCTGTCCTGTCAGGCCACTGCTCCCCGGATGTTGTAGTAGTCCAAGAGGTAGGCGCGGATATTCTTGGGGTCTACCATACCTCTTGGGTTCCGCAGATGGTCGAGTGGGACGATTTGATCGCCCTATCGCCATTCCCCAGGAACAAGTTGCGAGAGACGATGTGGGCTCTTCAGCTGCCGATGAAGAAGTGTGTTACACCCCGGATTCCCGTGCTTGTAAATGCCACATGGGCATCAGATGATCAGCTGTCAGAAATCTTGGCACAGTCGGAGAATTGTCCCCGACATGTCGCCGACACGAGATTCAAGCCACTGCAAGACACCACCGGTTTCCTGCATCTCTAGCTGGTTGGCATCAGTATGCAGTTAAGGGGAGCGTCTGCCATGTTCTAAGATATTATCAGAGGATCACCATTTTCTCACAGGTGATGTGTACCTTGAGTAGGAACATCATGTACAGTTTTGATGAAGATTTGTTGAAAAAAAAAATTTATGAATTTTTTTTCAAATATTTCAAAATTTTGAAATTGAAAAAAAGCATATTTAGAGTTTAGATAGCTCAAAAATAAAAACACCACTGGAACGGGCATACAAAATAAGTGTATTCCTAGAGATTACTTTTCCATTTTTTTTTTTTTCTTCAAAGTTTAAACTTAGAAAATTTATATAAAAATTTTGATGATGTTTATCCAGATTCTGATCACTAGCATTTATAGCTAATTTTTTTATCTCTCCAACGCTATCTTTATGTTTGTGCTAGGTCCATAAATAACTTAGAAATATCAAATAAATGCGCGTGTGACCCTGTTTTGAGAAAACGAAGGAAAACTAAATTTATCGATCGCCCATCGATTCTGCTCTCCGATGACAATGTATTGGTAATGAATGTCAATGTAACTCTAACCCTGTGTAAAAAAATATCCTCTATTGCAAAAATTACGGACATAAAAGCACTGATTCATGTATGCATATTTTGGCGCGTAAAGCGCTCTGTATGGCAACACTACCAGATATTTAACTGGCCGCCAGACCGCGCGAGGATTTAAATTTTAAAACTAACCGCCACGTGACACCCCATTGTATCCCTGGTATGATGAGCTCATAAAGTGAATTTCGAGGAATTAAAAATATTCATCAAAAATACCCCCCCAGACGCTCCCCTTAATGGGCACAGGAATCTGTGAGTGTGAGTTCCTCCTGACATCCACTTTCGATTAGTTCCTCCTCTAAAGTAGCTATCTTTAAGAATTAAATATTACATAACAAAATGTAGTGTTGTATGATACCCTCTTTTAGACTACTTGCTAAACACCCTCTCCTTTAGACTACCAAGCTTAAAACACCCTCCTTTTTAAAGAACAGCTTAAAACACTCTCTTTTAGATTACCAAGCTTAAACACCCTCTCTTAGACTACCAAGCTTAAAACACTCTCCTTTAGACTAGCAAGCTTAAAACACTCTTCTTTTGCCTCATCCAGTGCTGAAGGAGTCAACCTCTACACACACACACACACACACACACACACACACACACACACACACACACACACACACACACACACACACACACACAGCTAAAGTAGGTACCATACAACACACTACATTTTGTTATGTAATATTTAATTCTTAAAGATAGCTACTTTAGAGGAGGAACTAGTCGAAAGTGGATGTCAGGAGGAACTCACACTCACAGATTCCTGTGCCCATTAACTGCATACTGATGCCAACCAGCTAGAGATGCAGGAAACCGGTGGTGTCTTGCAGTGGCTTGAATCTCGTGTCGGCGACATGTCGGGGACAATTTTCCGACTGTGCCAAGATTTCTGACAGCTGATCATCTGATGCCCATGTGGCATTTACAAGCACGGGAATCCGGGGTGTAACACACTTCTTCACCGGCAGCTGGAGAGCCCACCTCGTCTCTCGCAACTTGTTCCTGGGGAATGGCGAGAGGGCGATCAAATCGTCCCACTCGACCCTCTGCGGAACCCAAGAGCTATGGTAGACCCCAAGAATATCCGCGCCTACCTCATGGACTACTACAACACCCGGGGAGCAGTGGCCTGGCAGGACAGAATTGTGGGCGAGTAAATACCGTAGGTGATAATATGTGTGGTAATATGTATGATAGTGTGTGTGATAAAATGTATAAATGTGACTTGTTTTTGTTTTGCTCTCCTACAAATATTTTAGAATGAATGAATGTTTATTAATAATATTAATAAACAAACCAGTAACTGAAAGAAGAAATAAATTTAAATAACTAAAAAATAAAACAAACGTTAAATAATGGCAGAATAATGATATTAAGAAATAAAGTAATAAATAGTAAATAAATTATGAAATAAATGAAATGCTAGTTTTATACCTATTTTATAAATTCATGATTCTTCTTGTTTTCATATTTTCTTGTTTACTATTTATTATATTATATATATATATATATATATATATATATATATATATATATATATATATATATATATATATATATATATATATATATATATATATATATATATATATATATATATATATATATCCCTCAACCCAAGAAGGTGCTTCTATTGTCAACCGTATGGTCACGTCACCCAGACTTGTCGGCGCTTGAAAAAGCCTAGCAAAAATATGTGTCATGTGGAATGGATAACCACGGTGACGACTGCCCTGAACCTGTGCATTGTTACCACTGTGGTGAACCTCATCCTGCCTCATTAAAAGATTGTGAGCGCTTCCACTTTGAGAGGGAAGTTCTCAAGGTACACAATCAGGAAAGGGTACCTTTCGCTGAGGCTAAACAACTTGCCCTTACAAAGATGGCCAACCCCGGAATGACGTATGCCGCTGCCCTCAACGCCCATGCCCATCGCCGTTCTACCTCTACCAAGACTGCACCTCCCATAACTCTAAGTCTGCCTATTAATCCCGCTTCATCTTACCAGACGTCTGCTGATGGCCGCAATGAGCCCCATCAGTAAAAGCGCACGCGCAGCGAGGAGTCCCTGCAAGACTTGGTAGTCTAAAGAAGAGGGTGTTTTAAGCTTGATAGTCTAAAGAAGAGGGTGTTTTAAGCTTGGTAGTCTAAAAGAGAGGGTGTTTTAAGATTAGAAGTCTAAAAGAGAGGGTGTTTTAAGCTTGGTAGTCTAAAAGAGAGGGTGTTTTAAGATTAGAAGTCTAAAGGAGAGGGTGTTTTAAGCTTGGTAGTCTAAAAGAGAGGGTGTTTTAAGATTAGAAGTCTAAAGGAGAGGGTGTTTTAAGCCTGGTAGTCTAAAAGAGAGGGTGTTTTAAGATTAGAAGTCTAAAAGAGAGGGTGTTTTAAGCTTGGTAGTCTAAAAGAGAGGGTGTTTTAAGATTAGAAGTCTAAAGGAGAGGGTGTTTTAAGCTTGGTAGTCTAAAGAAGAGGGTGTTTTAAGCTTGGTAGTCTAAAGAAGAGGGTGTTTTAAGCTTGGTAGTCTAAAAGAGAGGGTGTTTTAAGCTTGGTAGTCTAAAAGAGAGGGTTTTTTAAGATTGGTAGTCTAAAGTAGAGGGTGTTTTAAGCTTGGTAGTCTAAAAGAGAGGGTGTTTTAAGCTTGGTAGTCTAAAAGAGAGGGTTTTTTAAGCTTGGTAGTCTAAAAGAGAGGGTGTTTTAAGCTTGGTAGTCTAAAGAAGAGGGTGTTTTAAGATTGGTAGTCTAAAGGAGAGGGTGTTTTAAGATTGGTAGTCTAAAGAAGAGGGTGTTTTAAGATTAGAAGTCTAAAGAAGAGGGTGTTTTAAGATTAGAAGTCTAAAGGAGAGGGTGTTTTAAGATTAGAAGTCTAAAGAGGGTGTTATAAGATTGGTAGTCTAAAGGAGAGGGTGTTTTAAGATTCGTAGTCTAAAGAAGAGGGTGTTTTAAGATTGGTAGTCTAAAGGAGAGGGTGTTTTAAGATTAGAAGTCTAAAGGAGAGGGTGTTTTAAGATTAGAAGTCTAAAGAAGAGGGTGTTTAAGATTAGAAGTCTAAAGGAGAGGGTGTTTTAAGATTGGTAGTCTAAAGGAGAGGGTTTTAAGATTAGAAGTCTAAAGAAGAGGGTGTTTTAAGATTGGTAGTCTAAAGGAGAGGGTGTTTTAAGATTAGAAGTCTAAAGAAGAGGGTGTTTTAAGATTGGTAGTCTAAAGAAGAGGGTGTTTTAAGATTGGTAGTCTAAAGAAGAGGGTGTTTTAAGATTAGAAGTCTAAAGGAGAGGGTGTTTTAAGATTGGTAGTCTAAAGGAGAGGGTGTTTTAAGCTTAGTAGTCTAAAGGAGAGGGTCTATTAAGCTCAGTATTCTAAAGGAGAGGTGTTTTATGCTTAGTAGTCTAAAGTAGAGGGTGTTTTAAGCTTTGTAGTCTAAAGGAGAGGGTGTTTTAAGCTTAGTAGTCTAAAGGAGAGGGTGTTTTAAGCTTAGTAGTCTAAAGGAGAGGGTGTTTTAAGCTTAGTAGTCTAAAGGAGAGGGTGTTTTAAGCTTAGTAGTCTAAAGGAGAGGGTATATTAAGCTCGGTATTCTAAAGGAGGACGTTTTAAGTTTGCTCATTAAGTTAATATAGGATGCAAAGCAAGCTTTCCAAGAGAATAAGTATAATAACTGATCATGAAAGGTCTTGTGAATTTGCTCTTTTCTGAGGTGATTGAAATATGCCTTACCAGTATGTTGATTATCACTTTGTTTCTAGATTGAAGCCACTGCAAGACACCACCGGTTTCCTGCATCTCTAGCTGGTTGGCATCAGTATGCAGTTAATGGGCACAGGAATCTGAGTGTGAGTTCCTCCTGACATCCACTTTTGACTAGTTCCTCCTCTAAAGTAGCTATCTCTATAAGGTAAGACATTACATATAAAATGTAGCATGTAGTATGTGTACCTACTATAGCTGTGTGTGTGTGTGTGTGTGTGTGTGTGTGTGTGTGTGTGTATTTACCTAGTTGTAATATACGGGAGAGGGAGCTAAGCTCTTACTTTCCCGTCTTTGTATCTTTCGTTATCGTCTAAGTTTGAATTCCCTTATCGACTTTGAGTGGACCACTTCTTTTTGCAGTCCATTCCATACATCTATTACTCTGTGTGGAAAGCTGTTCTTCTTAAAATTTCTTCTGTAGTTGTCCTTTTTTATCTTTTTTCCATGGTCCTTTGTATCCCTTGTGTCCAAGTTTATTAAATCATCTCTGTCCAGCTTTTCCATGTCCTTCATCACTCTGTATACTTTAACCAGGTCACCTCTTTCCCTCCTTTGCTCTAGGGTTGTCAGGTTCAGTTCGGAGAGCCTTTCCTCATGGGACTTGCTTACCAGGTTTGGCGCTAACTTTGTCGCTGCTCTCTGGATCCTTTCTAGTTTCCTTATTTCTTTCTTTCTGCTTGGAGACCACACCGTTGCTACATATTCCAGTCTGGGATGTATCATTGCAACAATAAGTTTCCTTAACATATCCTCATCCATATAGGTGAAGGCCACTCTTATGTTTCTCAGCAAGTTGTATGTTTCTCCCATGATTTTATTTATTTGCCTCTCTGGTGATAGGTTATTTGAAAGTTACTCTAGGTCCTTTTCCGATGTTGTTTTCTTTATTTTATCACTACTCAGTTTGTATTCCTTCGATATTCTCTGGTTGCTCTTTCCAAATTCCATCACACTACGTACATTTTTTTAAATTAAAGTCCATCTCCATTTACGGCTCCTTTCCCAAATCCTGTCTAAGTCCTGCTGCAGCATTTCGCAATCTTCCTCCTTTCGCACGCTTTTCAGAAGTTTGGCGTCATCTGCAGACAGACTCGTGTAACTGTTTACACTTTCGTCCATGTCGTTGACGTATATTGCGAACATAATTGGGGCCAGTACTGATCCTTGTAGTACACCACTGATAACTTTTCTCCACTGAGATTTCTTGTCTCTATGATCGATCACTCATTTCCCTATCTTCTAGGAAGTCCTTCATCCACGCTAATAACCTTCCCTGGACCCCGCCAAGCAGGTCAATCTTCCTCAGTAGTCTCTTGTGGGGACCACGTGTCGAAGGCCTTCTGGAGATATAAGTAAATACAGTCAGCCCAGTCTCTTTCTTGTATGATGTCTATCACTTATGTGGTGTGTGTGTGTGTGTGTGTGTGTGTGTGTGTGTGTGTGTGTGTGTGTGTGTGTGTGTGTGTGTGTTTGTTCCAAGCACTCTGAACGAAGTTTTATAATTACAGAAGACAGTATTACACGCGCTGATGGAACTGTAATAACGGCGAAGAGAGGCTGGCCAACTCTAAATAAAGATGCTTGCCCAACCATCTTTGAAAACCAGCCTAAGTATATGTCAAAGGAAGTACCACCTCCTCGCACCACTCCATAGGAAAGGAGAGACAGGTTAATTGAACGTGATGAAATGGTGTTCAGTGATTGGATGGAGAAAAACCACATAAACAACTTTAAGGACTGCTGTGAAGGATTTATTGAAAAGCTCTCTAAAGGTTGGGTGTATCTTTCCAGCGATGACTATGTGTCTTTCCTAAGTTAACTGCGATGACCAACCAAAGCTAACAGTGGCTTTCAAAGTTATGTTAGATCTAACAGTTTCAGTGTGGCTTGAAAATAGTGCTTTAGAACTGAGAAAGTTGAAGTGGCTTTTAGGAAAAACAAATGTATGTGATTTGTGGTCAAAATTTGAAAATTTATTAAGTCACCTTAATCTTGAACATACATCAACTTTCAGTGACATTGATAAACTCACTCAATGTAAAGAAACTACTGAAGATATTTTGGAAACTGATACAAATTAAATGAGCTCAAAAAAGAGAGTGATGTGGTTCTGTGCTGGGCAACTAGGTATGATCTGCAAAGATAAATGAAATACAGCTGTGAGTTTTGGTTTGTCTACAGTGTGTTTATGAACAATCCATCACTGTACACATGTCTGCGTGACAGTGGAGTTCTTGTTCTTCCTCACCCAAATTACCTTAGGAAACTGACTGTGTCTACTGGTGCTAATAGTTTGAGTAAAAAAAATTCTCATGAACTGTTTTTGAGGGAAATTTTTCTACTCTGAGAAGTGAAGAAAAAATGGTGAATGTGCTTGACGAGATACATGTAAAGAAGGGTCTTTCTTATAAAGGAGGGAAATTTATGGTACTTCTGTGAATTCAGATGAACCAGCAACAACAATACAGGCTTTCATAATTTCATCACTTTTATCAAAGCACAAGCATGTTGCTGCTTTATATCCAGTTTGCAAACTGACAGCTGACACTCTTCTTGATTTAACACACAAAGTTTTGGCATTCCTGCATGGTATTGGATATAAAGTAGTTTCATTGATTTCTGACAACATGTTAATAGAAATATGTTCGAAAAGTTATGTGATGGGCCTCTTACCTCCTCCATTTCAAATCCCTATGATTCAAGTGAGCAACTTTTCCTCCTGTTTGATTCAGTACATTTGTTAAATGTATACGAAATAATTGGCTCAATCAAAGAAACCCATACAAACTTTTGTAATACCATAACCTTCCAACCTCACAATTCAAGAGGAAGCAAGTCTACAGCCATTGAAAGAACTTTATGCCAAAGAAAGGAATCAATGTGTGAAGCTAGCTCCAGGCTTGTCAGAAAAAGTGCTTTTCCCCAATAACTTAGTAAGGCAGAATGTACAGTTTGTTGCAAGATTGTTTGATGAAAAGAATGTGGCTGCAATGAAAAGTATGAATTTGTCAGATGTGTCAGGCACTGCTGCTTTCTTGCAACAAATCATGTCATGGTGGCATACAGTAAATGTTAAAACTCAGACAAAGGTGTTGCCCTCCGTCAGCACAATGTATCCCTATCAGGCAGGATTCATCAACAGATCCAAACTTGCTCTTTCTCACTAATTTTGTTCAGTTGAATTGGTGCAGCAAGGAAGGATTGGTCAGCTCACGAGAAACCGCTTTTGCTCTTAAGCACACTACAACAACTCTAGTTAAGTTATGTGATTACCTGCTGAAAGACTATGACTTTCACTATGTCTTGTTGGGAAAATTTCAAACAGACAAACTGGGAGGTAGATTTGACAATATAGGAAAATGAGTGGTAATTATAATGTGGCGGTTGCTCAAGTAATGGAATCTGAGAGAAAACTCAAAATCATTAATGTTCTTTCAATGGCTTCAGCAAAATCTGTCCATTGATCCTCAAGGAATTGAACCACTCTCAACTTGAACCTAAATCTGACTGTGAACCCTTAGACTGTCTGGAGAAAGTCAAGGAGTTGAGAAGTATATGAAAGAGCAGAGTTTGTCAAAGCAAGATGAAAGTGTGATGATGTACATTGCTGGCTATGTAGCTCATGCTGTCAAGAAAAGACTGAAGGTGACCTGTGTGTGAGTCGTATATCTCTTGAGAAAGTACTTGAAGCAGAAATTCCTGAAGAGTGTCAGTATTCCGTAGTCTCGATAGGAGAGGCTTGAAATGGCCAACAGATTTCACTCTATCCGCTGTATCCACACCTATCAAATATTTCAAGCTCTCCTAGGCAATTTTAAGACAGAATTTGTTCAGTGTACCAGCAACCAACGACAAGTTCTCGTTAAGCTAGCCTTAAACTTTCAAGAAACTTTGATTGATGTAGAGGAATGCTGTCCATGTAATACACCAGTAAGTCAACTTTTGAGGATGTGTATCTGGCCTGTGACGAATATTTTATTGAATAACTTCACAAAGTCATAATGATACAATAGCCAAAAAAAAAAAAAACAGTAAAAAGAGGAAGCTGTCAACATTGAAATAATCCCAGAAGGATGTATCCCATAGATTTTTTTTATTATTCTGATATTCAGATATTCTTATATTGCAATGGGCGGGGGCAGGATGGTTGTGTGTCTGATAATGATGTATGCTTTATAGAGTGGTATGGATTGATTCAGATAAATGTGTTCAGTATTTATGTACATTAAAATATTATTTTGAGCTGATATTTACCTGAAATATATATATATATATATATATATATATATATATATATATATATATATATATATATATATATATATATATATATATATATATATATATATATATATATATATATATATAGTTTTTCCATTAAAGTAAATGGTGTTTTCATCATTACTTTTATTTACCTGACAAATGCTTTAATCTGGACAAAGGTAAGTGATGGATTATAAGAGAAACAAGGATCTAATATAGAATTCAAATTAAACCTAATGGAGATCTTTGATTCACTGTGGTGTAAGTATAAGATGAAAAAATATAAAATAGTAATACTAGTACATGCAATCATGTACAATGATATCAAAATAATAATAATAACAATAATAATGTTAGTGGATAGAAAAAAGGTGGATAGAAAATTGAAGAAAATAGTTTTAGTGAGTGAGGCATTGCGGACGCCGCTTCTGACGTCATCAATCCCAGGCGCAGGCTTTCTATATTCCTGCGCGGGGGAGCAGGCTTAGCCGACAGACAGACTCTATCTGCGATCGAAATCTAGCTGACTGAGTTGGTCCGTCGACGAGGACTGGCGTGTCTCAGTTGTTGGTGTCAGCTGCCAAGTACTTACCTCCATGAAGGAAACACATACAAATAGTAACTCTTACATATTGTAAGGTACACTTGCATATTGTAATCTGCCACTGTTTTCGTAAGTAAGATAAACTAGAAAGCATTTCATTTTATTTTATTTCTAAAGCGTGTTGGTTCGGTTAATTCTCGTGAGCTGCTTGTATATACCTTATAATACATTAGTCTTTGAAGAAAGTAACTCATTATGACAAAGATTATAATAGGACACTCATATTCACCCATTTTTCATAGTTAGCAAAATGCTTAATGCATATTAAATAGTTCAAAAGCATAAAAATGGCTTTGGGTTTTATTCTGTTCAAGACGATACCTGTATGATGCCATAATCGACTTACAAAAAGTTGTTTGTGTGGTGGCCCTGCACACAGCACCACCTCTGAACGTTATTGCTCACTTTCCTTCTTTTCTGTTCACTAGGGGAACGTAGATAGCTACAACAACAAAATGGATGATTAGCACTAGATACAACGAAGTAAAATGAAGAACAGTTATGCATTGAGAGATGGATACCTAAAAAAACGAATACAAAAACAGAAGTGTATTATTATTATTATTATTATTATTATTATTATTATTATTACTAATTATTATTATTATACATTATTATTATACATTATTTTATATATTATTATTGTTATTATTATTATTATTATTATTATTATTATTATTATTATTATTATCATTATTTTATTATTATTATCATTATTATTATTATTATTATTATTATTATTATTATGCTTGCTATTATGTATTATTAGTAGTAGTAGTAGTAGTAGTAAAGTAGAAAGGTAGTACTGTTAGGTGGTAGTAGTAGAAGTAGTAAAATTAGTATTATTAAATTAGAAGTTAGTAGTCACGTAGTCGTAATAGTCGTAGTCGTAGGTAGTAGTAGTACAGATTTAAAATCATAAACATCACCTCATAAAGTTGGGGTATTCTTGTGAAGCGGACCAGTTGTAATAGAATCTCCATAAAATGGAGGAATCATTCTAACTGAAATTATGCATACTACGAGTGCCCTTTCACCACAGCCGTGAACCTGTTAATTGGTAGCCGAGAGTATTCTAAGTGTTGATTGGTTCACGGATAGAGAAACTTCTATCCGCCAGGGTTACTTTATTTGGACAAACTTACAAAAGTCATGCAAGGCACAAACAAAACACAAAGAAAAAAGGTGATTGTGTGTGTGCAAAGTGTTTGTGTAATGTTGTCTGTGTAGGTTAACATTTAAGTGGTGGTGTATGTGTGGAACAATGTGTATGGCAGTGGACAACAAGAGGACATGGACGGGACAGTCAGAGATAAACGAGGAACAAGAAAGACAAACATTGGAAGACGCACAAGACAAACAGGCAGACAAGGGAAATATTAACTTAATGAGTCAATTTGCTCTGCATACGCCCACATTTCTTAATGTCACTGAGGGAAAGGGCTAACGCAGTTTGAGCGGTGACTGCTGCTGAACTCTTGGCGATTTTCTTCTTGATGGTATGCTTAGAGTCTAGCAGCCACCGCCATACTTGTTGAAGAAGATGAAAATACAGAGAAACTGTTGTGCTATTGGCCAGGTTGCTGCTAGGGCATTCTTCAGAGCATCGCAGTTATCAGTCATGAAGGTATGTAAGCACCTTTCCCATGAAACGCATTTTCACCCAAAGCAGTTTTCATCATAACAAATCCTGAAAAGAATAATTAGTAATTAGATACAAGGTCGGCCTTTTCTTGTAAAAATGCAGTTGCCAGTTAAAATTGTAAAAATTCAGTTGCCAATTAAAATTTAATTAAGGTATGAGGCCAGACGTACTGAACAAAAATCTTGTCTAAACATATACTATGAAATTTATCTTTCTTCAGTAAGTTACTTCATCCTGAGAAGATGTAAACAATATTGCCAGAGGAGCAGCGCCTGTTGGTTCTGCACAGAGGAGGTGTCATGATTTCATTATTCAATGAATAGCCCGTGGAAAAATACCGGAAGTGACCGACATTTTGATTGAGAGAGGAACTAAGCCCCTCACGTGGCAGGCGGAAACAGCACCGATTTCAAATCATATTCGTTATTGCTGCCAAAGTTGAATTATGAGTGGGATGCATGACCCACTATTACTGTACATGGTGTTAGGTTATTAATAAATAATAAACCATAGTCGTAGGGCGTTTAGCGTAAGTGTTATACAGAAAACGAGATGTCACTGTGAGAGCTGGCATCTGACCGCAGCTGAGGCCAGGTCCTGCCGGGCCGCTCGCAGCCATCTTCTCCGAGACTCCAACGCGGCAAGACGTCCTCACCATCCTTCCGTGCCACGTGTCCATCGTGGTGGTTACCTGCCTAACACATGTAGTATCCAAGTTCAGTTTGACTGTGTGCTACAGGCGAGGGAGCCCTTGGGGTGGTACGAGGACGGCACGGCGTGTTGCAGAGAGGTACGAGAGAGAGCTGAAGGAGGACTCCAGGGCTCCAGACCACGAGGTAGATCAGGTGGCTTGGCTTCCTGCCCACCTACAGTTAAGTAATCTATTTGCCTAGGATGTTTTAAGATAGATAGCTAGGTTGCTGTGTGCCTGGAATTAATGAATTATTTCTTTATTTCCAGCGAGTTTCTTTGTTGCGTTAAATAAACTTAAGAGCAGGTTCATCTGATCTTTGCTTGT
>NC_066556.1:12251995-12291995 GCF_024679095.1 Eriocheir sinensis
GAGATGATGTGGACGTGCTGGCGGTGGTGGTTCTGCTCCAGCCGCGTTGCACTCAACAGGTCCTCCTTGCGTGGGCTGACCACGTGCTCGAACTTTCCAGCGGCGGTGTACCGAGACCTCAGTGAGTGAGCTCGAGGGTTGAGTGAGTGACAGTTCAGACCTCAGTGATGTGAGGTACCACGCAGTCCCCCAGATCCGGAGTGCTGAAGGCGGTTGGCTGTCGGGGAAGGCGTCCTGATCCTGTCTTTGGTTGAAGTTTGGGAGGTAAGGACGGGGCCGATCGTGATGGCAGACGCCCTCTGCTGTGAGTTGTACCCACCTGCACCGGCTTGTCACGACATCCAGGTGTGCCAGTTTTAGATGATCCATCGAGACAGTCTACGTCATGCCATCAATCAATGATAATGTAGGGGTACTGTCTGTGTAGGATAAAGGGTCCTCGCAAAGCTTTTGGAGTGTATGCGAAGGAATCTCTGCGGAGAAAACACCAATGACTGTTGGGTAGATTAAGTCGGACATACCTGGACGAGGCAATGTCGAGACGAGGACAGATGGCATGACCTCTACGGGGAGCGTATAAAGACGGACGGAGGAGATTCTGTCCTCGCTCGCTGGAATAAATCACCGGAACGCTGTCGGTGGAGCGCCGTATACCAATTCGGCCGAGGAGGTTGTCAGGTCGCCCCAGAGCCGATGCATTACTGGCACCACGGCAGTTCGCCCATTCGGTCTGGGCCTGGCCGTGCCAGCGAGCCGTTTTCACGTGCGGTGAAAGCGCGGTCGTGTGGTGTGGCTTGCAAGTAGCTGGTTGTGCCGACCACGGTGCAGGGTGAACTGGCAGACCTCTGTCTGAAGATCGGCTGGCACTTTCGAAGCAGGCGACCCAGTGGACGATGAACACCGCACTGAGTGGCGGTTGACGTATCGAGGTGGGATCGCTTCCGGCCATCTTGTGAATCGGTCACGATAGTGAAAAGGTGACCGCTCCACTCTGGATTGCGGAAAGGGCCGATGTCCACGTGGATATGATCTAAGCGTCGGTCCTGGCGGTGCGAAGCTCCTGTGGCCGGTGCTTTGGGTGTGTCGCCTGGATCTTTGAAAAAGGGTTTGACAAGTTTGGATGCAAGACACCCAATTCACCGCGCATGCATGCCACCATGGAACTGGTTGCCATCAGCGCTTTTGTTGCCCGGATTGGAAAGGGTGAGCAGGTTGGCTGCACTATCAATAGAAAACTCGGCGGCGCCAGACGGCAGGGGATGATGGGTCTGGGCTGTCCCGCCAGAGACGTCGCGAGAAGTGTGGTGTTTGCTGGTCCGAATGGCGGCATCCTCGGTACCAAGTCAGAATGATGGCGGTTGCGATATGCGAGCATTTCTTTGTCTTTTTCCTGGGCCGCAGCCAGTGCTGTGTAGTCGAGACCTGGCGCCAAAGCGTGGATAGTATTGATGGCGGTACGCGAAAAGCGCATCTGCGACAACTTATTGCTTTTTGCCCGACACATACTGCACGCATAAGTAATGTACTCGCGAGGATGTATGCCAGAGTGGCGCTGTCCGTAATAAAATGCTCATAGATTTTCTTGTTTTTTGACCCTATGATCCCCTCGTACTTGTTGTCAATGGGTTGGCTGACGGAGGTAATCGATGATGTGCCCAGCTGGCGCGCCCCCTGAGTCAGCGCGCCGACCACGTAATAGTACTTGGCAGGTGGCGTCGGCGGTGATGATCTGGCGTATGTGGCCTTAGCTTCAGGTTGTTCTTCCAGCCACACGATGAGAACTGTGCCGAATCAGAAGGTTGGGCGACCAGAGTGAAACTGCATTCTGTTTACTCCTTGCTGTCGTCTGCAGGCATGTTGACATCCAAAAGGGCCGTTTTGGATACTCCGGGGTCACCACTGTAGCGATTTCGATAGAAAAGCGTATAGGAGCGGTACAAGTTTACTGAGACAAAGTGTACAAGGGAGATGGTGGACGTGCTTTGGCGGTGAGGGTGGATTCCGCTCCAACCGGCGCTGCTCAGTGGGATATCGCTGCGTGGGCTGACTCGTGTGCTCGAGGCTCCGTGGCGGTGTGCCGAGACCTCGGTGGTGAGAGCTCGAGCCTGGTGAACGGCAGTTCGGAACCTCAGTGATGTGAGCCATACACACCACTATATGTATGTGTAAAATATACATGGCTGAAATTTTATGTGTAATGCATGTCTCTGAAGAGAGAAGAGAGAACTTTCATTAACCTGGCAGCGTTTTCAACATTCTTTTATTACTTCTTAACATTTCGACTTGTGCCCTATCCTAAGATTAAGGGACCTCCATCGATTCCGCGAGAAGTTACCGGCATCATCATGCAAAAACAAAAATCAGTGGCCTAGATTGCTTTTGCCAACAGATGCTCGCAACGACTTTGATCAGTAACTTTGCCCTAATAGCATACCCAGTCCATGTAAAATTGAAATGTTATGGAACAGGACGCACTCCTCACCTGCCTTCTAATTTTGAAGGGAAAAAAGCCGATAACTGCCTTATCCCCACACTTCGCAGCCTCTCTCTATCCCAGGTAAAATGTAAGTCATCAGGTCAATGATCTTTGCAGAAATCCATGGATCAGCAGATTGCATCCCTGGAGTGCCTCACGATGCACTGAATCAAAAGGCAGCTTCTTGAAGGATCGACAGAGACTGCGAGCAGCCTCTGTCGAAACTCACGTTGGCGTTCCATGAGGGGCGCGATGTGCTGCTGGGATGGGTGCGCCTGGCGGCTTGATCCACGTGCAGCCGTGATCCTGGAATCTCCAGCCCTGTGATTGGCCGGCGGAAAGAAGCTCCACTTACCCAATACCCCTCTCTCAATGATCCGAATTTTACCATTTGATCTCGTTCCGACGAAAATCCTTCGCTTTTCACATTTGCTCCACGTTCAAGAACAGGAAAGAAGTTGGTGAGTCAAAAACAAGAACCAACTTCCGCATAGGCGTTTTATTACGGGAGAAAACCTGGAACATTTCCTGGTGGGTCGATCATTAAAATAATGAGACATATTCATCCTTGTCAAGTGTCACCACACTGCACTATGTCTTTGGGCCTGAAGCTTGATTTATTCTTTCACAATTAGAGGAGTTTCTGTCCCCCAAAATTGCCAGTGATCGCTAACTACTTCCCAACTAAAACTGAGTCAACTCCTGTTGAAGCTATGAGGACTCGCACACTTTTAAAATCTCTTCACGTGATAAATCATGATACCCTGTGCATATTGCCAGCCTATAAGACATTGATCCCGAGTGTTTATGCTAACATTTTCAGGTGAAGTGGTGAGAAACACTCTACCATTCAGTTATTACTATAAAAAAAGCTAAATACTCGCATCTAAGCTTACACCCTTCTCGCATTTTTCTAATCTCCTGCCGCATGTATAAGCTTGAACCATTTTTCTAATAGATTCCACGAAGTTAATGTTTAATCTGGAAAGTACCAAACATAATCTAGTCAGTAGAGCTCGTGATAAAGAGATATTTAAAAGGCCGAAACCCGGCACAGTACCGAAAGGAGCCGCTGAGGGTCCGAACTCACTCTTATCCAAGACTTATCAACTTACCAAAGGGCTGTAGCTGTCTAGGACACTGGGGAGAAAGAAACATTGGAACACCTAATTGTTAGAATGTAGCAACTACGAGAGTCAGAGAGGGAGTTAGTACCAAAAGAAGTGGATGGTGATGAGCCGATGAAAAACGATACAGGTCAAAGAGAAGAAGAAGAAGGTTTGTTATTGTTTTGGAATGCCAAGATGTATAAATCTATTTCAAGGTATAAATACATAACGAGCAAGTAAAGTATGTGTTCGTGATTTATTAATTGCTTTTAGTGTATCAAGTGCCTAAAATTGATAGTACAGAAGTTTTGTAGACCAAAAAGAACGAACAACAGGTCGTAGATTCAGACTACTGTGCAACCGAAGTTTCATAATTTCATTTATCATAATACCGCATCTGTGTCAAAGATTATTGAAGAATAATGTTTTCCAATATTCATACTTTGTTTTGAATTACACTGGGATAAGCAATTTTTTTATAGTAGACCCACTTTTCTGTACCAAATTATGCTTTCCAGATAATGTGGCATTTTTCAAGGGCCAGAACCCCCATCTCTAATTGGGTCTAATTGGGTCCTGCACTGAGCTCGACCTGCCATCTGGTGACCCTCCTGGAACATCTGCTAAAGTCAAACCTGCGGCTTACTGGGGTCCAGCGAACTTATTTGACAGTTTTCTGTACCAAACTAGCAAAATATCAGATTTGCAATGGTCACTATCATGTTTACACTAAGAAATCTGAGTGTTGTACATTATTCATGGCGTTATAATGAATATTGTTGGTAAAGTGAGAGCGTTCATCAATATATCCTACAACTCTCCATCCCATGGTTAATAGGAATGCATCAGTGCGGCCTCCTGGGTAAATATTTCCGTCCTGCAAGAAAAGAGAAGTCAAACAAGTCCGGCATGGTGTCATGCTCTCACAATCACATAGTAGTGGTGGAAGGTAGTGTTGAAAATTTTGCACTCAACATTCCCCCGGTTAGCACGCCTATATGGAACTTTAAAAGAGCACCATATGAGGATTGTTTAATTAAATGGGAAAAATACATATCTTAATTTCCTGTTTCTTGCATTCCCCGTTTGTTAAATACTACTAGTAAGTCAAATGTCTCTATGCAGTAGATATGAGAAAATATTTGATTTCTAAATAATAGCGAAAAACTTGTTAACAATTACACTTCAATGCAATAAGTGATACTTTTGTTAATGAAAATGAAGTTGATCATTCTCGTTCTTTTATTTATTGATAGACGAAAGAAAATAAATGACCAATGCAAGGGTCTCTCATAAAAAAAGTCTTTCATGCATGAAAGTCCTGCAAATCAAGAGGAACTGGACTTTATAAAAAAATCTGTTTATCAATCAATGCATCAATCTTACCTCTGACGAAATTTATCAAAAACATTAGGGCGTCAAGCAACTGGACAGAAAGCGTAGCATCCATTGTGTGATCCCCGTGGGGCACAATTGCTTCCGGTTTCACTGTTACTCTCCGCCCTTAACCCTGCCCTTAAGCGTCATCACCTTTGACCTGCTAACCTTCCTGGTAGCGGTAGGCGTCCATCCAAGGGCTTGATTCACCCCACACAACAATCATCAGTCAGCTGAGGGTGGAGTATAACATTCTGGAAGCGGAAGTTTGTAACCTTACGAAGACACAAACACCTGGCAATCCTAGTGTTGGTGGGGGCGGTGGTTGTCTAGTTGTTTGACGCCCTATTGTTTATGATAAATTTCGTTGAAGGCCAGACTGATGCACCAACAAATATTGTAATATAATTTTTTTAACAGTCCAATTCTATTTGATTTTGCAAAACTTTCTTGCAATTTTTTTTTTTTAATGAGAGAATCTTGCAACGGTCATTTATTTTCTCTCGTTTACCAATAAACAAAACAACGAGGCTGATCAACTACATTTTTATTAACAAAAGTATCACTTGCTAACGCTGCTGAGAAAATCTCGATGAAAAGTCTTCTTAAAATCAAATAGAAATGTCAACAAATTGGGTAGAGGTGAAGCTGTGATGTCTTTGATTTTTCTAAGTGGGTAGAGTATGATTTGGCCGCCGAGGCGCAGACCCATTTTTGGTGGTGACATCTGTAAGTCTAGATCGCACCCTCTAGTCTAGTATGTAGCTCTCTGTTTACGCCTCATCGACAGTGATTGACCATTATGACAGTAGGAAAAAAAAAAAATATGAAACAGATTAGCACTCCTTATTATTAAACAATTGATATTTCATAAGAATTATTGTTTTTTAAAAGGGAAACAAGTTCGGGGTAGTTTATTATGACGAAACTATACGTTGCTGTGAAGTTATTTTAGAAATTTAAGGCACGTGCAGTGCTTGACGCGTGGTTTATCGTAGGGGCTCTTCTATTCTGTTTCTGTTGTCCGCCAGCCAAGCCAGGATGCGTTTTTCGGTTTCCCTTCGCTCTTCGTCAGGCTGCAAGGAAAAGGAAGGAGAAAAAACATATAATATGTGTATGAATTTAGTAATACCCAGATAAAATGTGTCATTCTGGGGGATTATAAAAGTGGGAGATCACTATCTTGAAATCTGCTTTAGGTTTGTAAAATGTTGGCAATTACCTTTGGGACGATAAAAGCCCCTTCCGTGTACTCAGCTACTACATTTTCTTGACCCGTGGTAAGTGGTGTCTTGGTGAGGCGTGGGTGAAAGCCAGTGATATCTGCGACATATTCAGTCTTGTGGGCATAGCCATCAGGACCCAACTGCCCAAACTCTCCGGTCTTGGTGAAGTTCTCGAAGCATCTCTCCCAGTGGTAATTTATCCTAGTATATAAAAAAAAAAAAAACGTTTATCAGCAAAGGAAGGTACTCGTATAGTCGTATTCATTAAGTGTGATAAATGAAGATACCGTTAACTATAGCAGCGTCATACTAGGCTAAATTTGACGCGCTACGACATCCAACGACAAGCTATTATACAAGAAAGTCAGTTTACTGTGTCCTCACAGTCTGACAGAGTGCAAGCAACATACCAGTCATAACGCTTATCAATTACCTAGACTAAAGGAACTGTAACGAATTATGAAAGTTTTGTTTGATATATTGAGATTAGTGATGAAGAAAAAAAATGTGCATACGTTCATGACTAGCTAGCTTCGCAGAAAGGAGACCCGAAGTGTTTACGAAAACATGAGGGAAATCAGTTTCGGGGACGAGGCTTCTTGCTAATATACCCTTATTTCGTACACAACAACGTGTAGTGTTTGTTCTAAACTGCCGTAAAATTAGAGGTAACCTGTGTGATATATAATAGAATATAAGCCAATGTTATACCGATACTTAAAAAGGGCATTAATCAGTATATTACCTAATAGCAGTTTTCCATATAATTTTTCTCGGTAACCGATAGAGGGCTCAGACTCGTCACTCTCTAGTAACGGAGACGCTTCCACCTAAGCTATTAATTTGGCAGTTTTAGGGCAACACAACGAAATCCTAAAAACGTAGTGTCCTAAGACGATGTCCCGATGGCAACAAATTCTTAAACGGCAACTACATTTCTAACAGCTACGACTATAAAACTACTACTACTACAACTACTACTACTACTACTACTACTACTACCACTACTAAAAAATACTACTACTGCTACAAAAAATACTACTACATATTCCTCATACTTATCCATTCTTTGACCTTACTATGCCTACTATTAAAAATCCTCAGAATGATATCTGAATCCTCAGTAGGGTTATGGATTCACGGCCTCCCCATTACATGTGTGTGTGTGTGTGTGTGTGTGTGTGTATATATATATATATATATATATATATATATATATATATATATATATATATATATATATATATATATATATATATATATATATATATACGTCAAGAGGACACAGGTTTGCGTCATGCCCGCTGCCACAAGATGGGATTTTCAGTAACCGCCGGGTGGTCAAAGATTACCTACATGTTGTCCTGAAGACCATCTATCAAGCTGGACTCTAGTTCTCTCTCTAAAAGGGGATCGAAAATAAGCTCCGAGGATAATAGCATGAGCCATCCAAAGTGGCGCCACTATAAACACATGCCTGCACCGTAACAGGCTCAAGCCAACCACTGTGCCCCATCAAGAATGCTTACTGGCGTAGGTGGAACGTGTATATATATATATATATATATATATATATATATATATATATATATATATATATATATATATATATATATATATATATATATATATATATATATATATATATATATATATATATATATATATATATATATATATATATATATATATATATATATATATATATATATATATATATATATATATATATATATATATATATATATATATATATATATATATATATATATATATATATATATATATATATATATATATATATATATATATATATATATATATATATATATATATATATGACGAACCCAAATAAAATAGCTAAGCTCACAATCAACAATTAAGACCTACTGTGTTTCTTACCTGGTGTTATAGTAAAAGTAGTATGGGCATCCACCCGCCTGCGGTGGCAGGTTACCCAGAAGTTCTTTCGCCAAGGCCTCAGGCGGAGAATTGATTGTGGATGTGGTGGTTGGCGGTGGGACGGTGGTGGTGGTTGTTGTGGGGATCCTAACTTGTCGCATCCTTGGGAAGAATCCTCTCTCATTGGCTCTGCCGGGAAATGATTTGATAGAAATATAAGTTGATGGTCTGATAGGGAAATGTTTATCATCACAGAGAAAAAGTCTTGCATCAGTCAATATTTATTTTCTAATTCCGTCACCTGCCTTCCCTTCTTTTAACTTCTCTACCGGTCACCGTCATCATGTTCAGCCATTACTGGTCCAGTACAGAAGAAAGGCCTTTTCCAACTTTCTCACCTTTCTGTTTGATGTTGATGTACTCCATCTTACTCCGGCAAATGTTCTTACTTCATGTCTACTCCTAGTTCTCTATTCCTACTAACTTCTACAAACCTTGGGTCGTCACTCTTATAGTTTGACTGTCCATCTGTCATCCTTTCTAGTTCGTCTATGAGTTATTTGATCTGCCTAATTCCATTTCTTACTTTTAATCGTCATTAGAGTTCTTTCCCTAATAAAGGATTCCCGGTTCCCGTCTCTCCATTTTATACCCAAAATTTCTCTTAATCTCTCTTTATTAGATTTTCAGCTTTTCCTTTAAATTTTTGGTGTGACGGCAAGTTTCTGAACTGGATGTTGTTACTTGCAGGATGTATTGATTGTACACCATTTTTAGTGTGAGTGGCAAGTAACGCCGCCCATTCCATTAATATTATCTGTTTTTTTTTCGTCGGTTGGGTTTGGACTAATTGTCAAGTGTTTCGTTCTCGATCATTAGTTGTTGTTTTGCCAGATGTTTATTAAGCATTATAATTGTTTTCTTTATATCTATTTTTGTGCCTACGTACAGAATCACTTTAAAGTTCCTCGATCACTCTCCTGAGTTTTTGAGATTCACTAGGTAAGACTGTCATATGCAGTGTTGGGCCCGGTTTCGTTAATTCGCTAACCATTACCACACTATCTAATGGGGAGCATACAGGCGTGGGGACGTCGCTTCACTCACCCGCCGCTTCCAAATCCGCCGGTTCCATCGAACAAGCTTTCAAGCAGTTATCATATCCCATGGAATGATTACATACCCGTGGAATGATTACTGTTTCCAGGAGAGAGACCCTTCTGTGTGTGCCCTGTGGGTTACTGAAGCGAATGTCTTTGGAATGGTAGCATACATTGCACGTACTTTCTCTCCTCCTCATGGTAAAAATACCTGGTTCAATCAGCCTCTGAGGTGGGGTTAAACGTTGGCAGCCAATATTAATTTCCATACAATGAATTATATCAGGTATTTTTCTTAACTTGATATATAAGTGTGAGTATAAAAAAATTCTGGTAGCATCGATCGACTTGCTCCATCCATGAGTTACCTGGGCGTCCCTTTGGTCTCCTTCACTCAGATATGTTTCGTGAAAGATCGATGTCCGAGACGCGTTTTACAAGCCCATATACCCAGAATTGGCGTCCACCGACTAAGTTGGTAACAGGCCTGGATTTAGGATCATCAAGTAGTCACTGGTTTGATGTGAAGCCGTTCCATCGATACCTCCTGATCTTGCGAAGCACTTGGTAGCAAAGACATCGGCATGCCTCTCTAAGTCAATATTCATCGTCCATGTTTCACAGCTATACAGTAAGATGGGGAGCATAAGAGACTTAAATATTGTCCACCTGCATAGGTATTGAAAATGCCATATACTTGTGCTCAGCGAGTCCATAACACCTTAGGCCAGGCCAATTCATCGAGTGACTTCCTGGGAAGACTCACCATTATTTTGCACTACGTTACCAAGGCATGTGAAACTTTTGGTGACCTATATATCCTCACCACACGCATTAAGAGACTGAACTGTGTCATCCAGGAAACCTCTAAACGACTGGACCTTGGTTTTGACCCAAGGAGACCTTCAATCCAAGAGGCTTTGCTCCTTATGCAGCACTCCGAGAGCCAACACAAGAACCTTCAGCGAATCCACAAGAAGTACAGTATCATCAGCCAACATATGCTCTGTAACGACATTAATCAACAACTTTGCCTAATACCCAGTTCATGTAGTGCTGAAACGTTATGGAGCAAGGACATACCTCTGCCTCACTCCTAAATTAACAGGGAAAAAACCGGAAACCTCTCTCCCACATATCACAGCATTCTCAATGCCAGAGTAAAGGCCGGTCAGCAAGTCAATAATCAGTGTAGAAATCTCACGGACCCACAGAATGTCTCAGAGTGCCTCACGGTGCACTGAGTCAAAAGCCTTCTTGAGATCGACTTAGGCTGCGAGCAGCCCCTGCCGAAACTCACGTCGACGTTCCACAAGAACGCGAACTGCTAGGATCCGGAGGTTAACTTGACCAAAGTGAAACCGATTTCCTCACGTCTCTAAAACTTTAGCAGATGCAATCAAATACGCAGCAGATGAGCGATCACTTTGTCTGGCACACTGAGTAGCGTAACACCACGGTAATTGTTGCAGTCCTGTTGGTCTGCTTTCTCTTTCCATATAGCAATAGCTATCCCCTTTTCCAGTCAAGAGGAATAGCACCGGAATGTCACACGGCAGACGTCATCGCATGCTTCACATCCAGGTTTCAACATCTCCGCACTGATATTACAAAATCCAAGTGCCTTTCCATCCTTCATCTTCCTCACAAATTCTCTCAGCTCCGCAAGAGAGGGTGCATGTAGTTCCGTCTATTAGTGGATCAGCAGCCGCCATCTTCAACCAACCAGAGGGTGCAGTCGCTCAGGGGCTCTGCTGTGCATAACTCCCCAAAGTACTCTGCCCAACGAGTCCGGTATTCATCTGTGATACTATCTGCCAAACACTCCTTCTGAACTTTGTAAAGCCCACAAGGCTGAAGAATGTTGGTTCTTGGTTCCAGAGACGCGAGTCTCTCCGCTGGACTTGGCATAGCGATGCTGGCGAAATGACAAAGGAGATCGACCACAGACTTGTTCGTGTTCGTCGGACGAATATCTAGAAATCTAAGGGTTTCCAGAATGCTGAGTTCTTAGCGACCAACCACAGACTTGTCCTTGCAAAACTGAGGATACGCAACAGGTCCCAGAAACTTTCAAGACGCAACACTTCGTGGTTCCATCTTGAGAAACTGAGGGATAAAATATGTGCTCAGAAGTATAAAGAAGCAATCTTAAATCGGTTTTAAGCGTTTGGTACTATGTAGGACACTGGAAAGTTGTGGGATACCTTTAAACGTGAAACTTTCAAAGCTGCCGAGGAGTGCACTGAAGAGCGTCCGAGGTCTAGGACCGGCGTTGTCTCGAGGGAGACACTGGAGAATATAGAGTAGTGTCGTGCTGTCAGGTTGGCTGGGGACTCAGAGAGATACAACACTCTGCCACGAAGGACTAGAACCCTTCTGAGGAGGGATAAGAAGAGGTACGGCAGAGGTTTCGTTGAGAATGTCGAGAGTTGTTCATATGCCAACGACCTGCCTTTCGAGCTCTGACGAAGTTCCGATCCAAATTCACATATCAAACGATTACTAATCCTAACGGCTGATGGGCATATAGTATCAGATGTGGATGGGTACCGGGCTCATTGGGCCGAGTACTTTGGGCAGCTGTACACGGCAGGGCCCCAAAACTAACAGCTTCCTCTGGCTGGGTTGTGGATGGCGGCTGCTGATCCACCAATACACGAAACTCCTTTCTTTCCTGCGGAGGTGAGAGAAGCTGTGAGGAAGCTGAAGGGTGGAACGCCAGCTGGGATCTGCGGTATCAGCGTAGTGATGGTGAAAACTGGTGGAGAAGCCATGATCCGTAGGTTGCATGCGGTGCTGTCTGCCGTGTGGCAGTCCTGTGCCCCCTTGACTGGAGAAGGCGGTTGGTTGTCCTAATTTGGAAAGGGAAAGGGGATGGAAAGGGCTGCAACAATTAGTGTGGTATTTTTCCACTCATTGTTTCAGGCAAGGTGCTCGCTCATCTGCTGCTGATGCGAATTCGATCTCATCTACTAAGTTTAAGAGACCTGAGTAGTCCAGTTTCACGTCCAGGACGTAAGCAATTGTTCGGATGCAAGGACCTCGTGTCCTCATGGAACGCCGACGTGAGTATCTGAAGGGGATGCTCGCAGCCTATATCGATCTCAATAAGGCTTTTGACTCAGTGCATCATGAGGTACTCTGGGACACTGTGCATATCCGTGGGATCCTGTCAAGGATTACTGACCTGATGAGTGGCCTTTATTCTGGGACTGAGTGTGTCCTTGCTCCATGAATTTTCAACACTTGCATGGACTGAATAATTGGCAAAGTTGTTGATCAAAGTCGTTGTAGAACATCTGTTGGCGACATCAAGGTCATTGACCTTGTGTTTACCGATGATGCTGTACTTCTTGCGGAATCGCTGAAGGTTCTGGCGTTGGTTCTCGATGTGCTGCCTGAGGAGGCGCAGCTACTGAGACTGAAGGTGTGTTATGTCACAAGCAAGGTCAAATCGTTTGGAGGCTTGCTGGATGACACAGTTCAGTCTCTCCATGCATGTGGTGAGGATGTCAAGGTCACCGGAAGTTTCAGATACCTTTATAGGCGGGGGTGGTGGCTGAGTCGACAGAGTGACGGCGCCGCGTTCAGGAGGACGCGACTTCAATCCCCGCCCGGTGCCACCAAGCTGGGATTTTTCAGCCGCCGCCGAGTGGCTTAAAACTACCCACATGCTGTCCAGAAGACCACCTATCAACCCGGACTCT
Source organism: Eriocheir sinensis (assembly GCF_024679095.1). Classification (NCBI taxonomy): domain Eukaryota; kingdom Metazoa; phylum Arthropoda; class Malacostraca; order Decapoda; family Varunidae; genus Eriocheir; species Eriocheir sinensis. The sequence continues at coordinate 12,264,896 of NC_066556.1, forward strand.
AGATTCTAGGATTAAAGATGAGCTCCGGGAGGGCAGCATGAGCCAATGCAAGATGACGACACTATAAACACTCGCCTGTGCCATAACGGGCTGGGCCGACCATCAGGCCCCACCGGGAGGAAGCCTTGGGCCGACCATCAGGATCCACCGGGAAGAAGCCTACCGGCACAATAGGCCGCGACGTAAAAAAAAAAATAGTGTAATACATAACAATGGTGGGTCTTATCAGGAAGGCATTTGACGGATTGGCCAGTTTCACGGTGTTATGGACTCGCTTAACAAGAGAATATGGCATTGTCGATAAATGTAGGCGGACAAAGATTCGAATCTTTACGTCACTTGAACTCTATCTTACTGTATGACTGTAAAACATGGACACTGATTAGAAACCTGGAGGCTTGTCGATGTCCTTGGTACTAAGTACCATCGCAGGATCATGGGATATCGCTGGAATGGCTTCATTTCAAACCAGCGACTTCCCGTGAAACTGAATTGAGGCCCGTTACCAGCTTATAATCCGTGAACTTCAACTCCGGGTATATGGGCACGTGGCACGCTACCCGAACGTCGATCCTGCTCAAAGGGTTGTTTTGTATAAGAACTTTGAGTGGAGAAACCAAGAGAACGGATGAATAGGGCAGCTGCGTGGAGTTTTATCAGGGTGACTGTAGGGAATGGAAGCTGCAATTGAATCGACGTGCCCAGGGGTGTATGCTCCCAGTTAGTTAGTTCTTCAGAGTGAAAAGGTGGGTATAAAGTAACATCAAGGTAAACAGTCCAAAGTGATAATATAATAAGAGGAAGTAAAATGGGATGATATTATAAATACATAATGAGTTAACAAGCAGATGTTGACGTTTACTACAAATATAATTTTCAAAGAGGTTACTAACAGGATTTGATGGACCAGCTATTCCGTAAAAACGAGTAATGTTTATTGAGTTCGGTAGGAAAAAAGCTAAACGTAAACGATAGTAGAAATAAAAAAAATTGCAAACACTAGTAAAATAAGAAAAAAAAAAATCAATATGTAGGTTTCAGTAAATAAAAATGGACCTGGTTCTGGTGTTGGTTCTCGATGGATATTATTACTGCGTTTCTTTTTTCTCTATCTGCACTAACTGTGTCATTGTTAGCAGTAGCTACATCATCTCAATTATTCACTAATTGCTAACGATATATCCACCTTTGAACATAATAATCTCAAATAAAATCTGAAAGTCCTTACGCTTTCGTTTTAAGAAGTTTAAAATCAACACTCGGAAACTCAAAAAAATATTTATTAGTAAAGTATAAATAAAAGTCTGTCTGTTTGTCATAAGTAAATTGGGGGTAATATATCCGTAAAGAGAGTATAATTTCTTTGTCAATATTCAGATCTAACATCGTTTTGAGTAATGATATCGGAAAAAGGATATAATAGGGAAAATATTGATATAAAGGGAGATGTAAGACTACTTTGTAAGTACTGACTAGATGATTTATTATAGGGCAGCCAAATAATGGTAAGACTAAGGAGTTAGACTTACTCGTAGGTCACAATTCTCCTCCAGCCATCAGGACCATCCCAGTAATACTCTCCTTTCTTAGAACCGTCGGGAAGACCCGACTCAGTGTGGCCGTGAGTGGGTGTGGTATAACCGAAGGTGTAAGCGGGCAACGTACTGGAATCATCCCCATCCGATTCGATAAATGTTGGAGTGGGTTGCAGCTGCTTTCCTTGGGAGTCTTGCGTCTTCATTACAGCTGAAAGGGATACAGCAGAGGACATAGTATTCAGTTTATGTCAATGTGAATATGACTGTTATCGAAGTTGAATTAAAATGAGTGCAGAAAGGTTTCATATCAAATGCAAAATGACTATACATGTCTATTTCATTAAAAAAAGGTAAATTTTCATCAGGTTTTATGAAAATCATTGCTAGGTAGGTTAGAATGTCTTACACACACACACACACACACACACGGCCAAGGTAGCTCAGTGGATAGAGCGTCTGCCTCACAACCAGAAATACCGGGGTTCGATTCCCCGGCCGGGTGAAAATAAGTTGGGTGTATCTTCTTTCACGTGTAGCCCCTATTCACCTAGCAGTAAGTAGGTACGCGATGAAAGGCAAGGAGCTGTGACCTCGTTGTCGCGGTGTGTTGTGTGTGAGTGGTCTCAGTCCTCCCCAAAGTTCAGTACTATGAGCTCTGTGCTCTTCCGTAGGGGAACGGCTGGCTGTGTCGAGAGAGACCCGCAGCAGACCAAGAGGTGAATTACACACACACTCAAACACACACACACACACACACACACCTTTAGCTCCTGTACAGCCTCTAGCCCCATCGAAGAGGCGATGTTTCTGGCATTTTGCTTCCGCTCGGTAGGATGTACTTTTCCGATTTCCCGTGGAATGATTACATATATATATATATATATATATATATATATATATATATATATATATATATATATATGGATATATATAGATATATATATATATATGTATATATATAGATATATATATATATATATGTATATATATAGATATATATATATAGATAAGAGGAGCCAAAGAGAGGTCAATTTCGGATGGAGAGGTGTCTTGATACACTCTTCTTGAAAGAGGACAAGTCATAGAGGCAGGAGGAAATACAGACGAAGGAAGGCAGTTCCAGATTTTACCAGTAAGGAATGAAAAGTGAAGATGCTGGTTAACTCTTGCATAAGGGGTTTGGACAGTATAGGGATGGGCTAGAGTGGACAGTCGAGTGCAGCGGGACCGCGGGAGGGGGGAGGCATGCAGTTATCAAGTTCAGAAGAGCAGTCAGCGTGGAAATATCGATAGAAGATAGAGAGGCAACATGGCGACGGAATTTAAGAGGTAGAAGACTATCAGTAAGAGGAGGAGAGCTGATGAACGAAGAGCCTTAGACTCCACTCTGTCCAGGAGAGCTGTGTGAGGAAGCCCCCACGTGTGAGATGCATACTCCATTAGAGGGCGGAAAAGGCCCCTATAAATGGAAAGCATCTGTGCGTTGGAGAAGAACTGGCGGAGACGATACAGAACACCCAACCTCGAGGAAGCTGATTTAGTGAGAGATGTGAAGTTTCCAGTTGAAATTTAGGATTTAGGATAGACCAAGGATATTTAGTGTTGAAGAAGGTGTCAGCTGACTGTTATCGATGAATAGGAGATAGGTGTTTGGAAGATTGTGTCGAGTTGATAGGTGATTGTCTCTGGGAAGGAGGCACACATTCCACGTACTTCCTCTACTCCTCATGCTGAAAAGCCTTAGTTCAATCACACTTGTTCTCGTACTATTAAAGATAGAGAGGTAGCTCACAAAACATACCAGAGCCTTCGCATTCCATCTAATCATGATCTTTGTATTTCCGCCGGAATCGTACCAAATCTATTCACCGACTCACAAAACCTTTTCATAAATGGAAAGTGCCGTAACCTTGCTTTTTCTCTAATTCTTCCAGTTCCAAAGACTTCTGGCACCCAGCCGAAAATATCTCCTCCAGTTCCACTTTTCATCTTTTCTTCCTCTCCTTAATCCTGACGGCAGCACCGCCGTCTCATCTATCTTTAAGGCTTAACTCTTTTCTCCGACTTTCTGTAAAACTTCACTCTGGATGATTCTGGGCATATTCCTCCTTCTCCTCCCTCCTCTGACTCCTTTATGCCTGTATTAAGATTCTTAAGAATGATGTTTTATATGCCCTCTCTGGCCTCAACCCTCAGCATGCTTATGAGCCTGATGGAATGCATCCTATTGTCCTAAAAAATTGGGCTTCTGTGCTGACACCCTTCTTGGTCAAACTCTTTCGCCTCTTCCTGTCAACATCTACCTTTCCTTCCTGCTGGAAGTACGCCTACATACAGCCAGTGCCCAAGAAGGTGACTATCCCAATCTCTCTAACTACCGTCCTATAGCTTTACTTTCCTGTCTTTCTAAAGCTTTTGAATCTATCCTAAACCGGGAAAATTCATAACCATCTATCCACTTTGAACCTTCTATCTGATCGCCAGTATGGGTTCCGCAAGGGGCGTTCTACTGGTGATCTTCTTGCTTTCCTGACTGACTCTTGCTTATCTATCCATTCTTAGCCGTTTTGGTGAAACTTGCTACACATTTCCAAAGCATTCGACAAGGTCTGGCACAAGCCTTTGGTTTGTAAACTTCCCTCTTACGGTTTTATCCTCTGACTGTACTTTCATTTCTAGTTTCCTCCCTGCAGTTCTATCTCTGCTGTGGTAAACGGTCATTGTTCTACCCTAAACCTATCAACAGTGGTGTTCCACAGGCTCATCCTATCTCCCACTCTCTTTCTGTTGTTCACTGATGAGCCTCTTTCAATAACAAACTGTCCTATCCATTCCTATGCTGATTAATCTGCTCTTCGTTACTCAAAATCATTTAACAGAAGACCCTCCCACAGGAAATATGAGATTTCAGGTAGAGGCTGCAGAACGCTTGACCTCAGATCCTGCTCTTATTTCCGATTAGCAAAGAGCCTGGTGTCCTTTAATGCCTCAAAACTCAGTATTTCCACCTGTCAACTCGACACAATCTTCCAAACACCAACCTCCTATTCTTCTATAATACTCAAGCTGTCACCTTCTTCTACACCAGTGGTTTCCAAACTGGGGGCGTGAGCTGGATACAGGGGGCGTGATTCCGTCTGCCAAAATTGTAGTTTGCGGGCACACACACACACACACACACACACACACACACACACACACACACACACACACACGTACATACACACACACACACACACACATGAAGGAGTAACACTGTTTGAATCATCCTCACTGAGTTTCAATATATATATATATATATATATATATATATATATATATATATATATATATATATATATATATATATATATATATATATATATATATATATATATATATATATATATATATATATATATATATATATATATATATATATATATATATATATATATATATATATATATATATATATAAATAAACAAAGAATGGTGGGGGCGTGAGTATTTCTTATAAATCAATAGGGGCATCATGTAAAAAGTTTGGGATTCACTGTTCTACACTCATCCTCAACTCAAAATCTTTACTGGAAACTTCACATCTTTTCTCTCGCTAAATCAGCTTTCTCAAGGTTGGGCGTTCTGTATCGTTTCCACCAGTTCTTCTCCCTTGCGCAGATGCTGTCCATATACAGGGGCCTTGTCTGTCCTCATATGGAGTATGCATCTCATGTGTGTATGGGGGGCTCTACACACACAGCCCTACTAGACAGAATGGAATCAAATGGCCGTACCATACATCTCCCCAACCACTTCCTCTTCCCTTCCCTTACACGGTGTTCTCTCTTTTGGCTCTATATGGACTCCGACCCTTTCCTTCCCAGGGGTTAGGTTGGTAGCTTTTGCAAACATCTCTAAATGGAAATCTTGATAATTGAAGCATTTTACACACATTAGTGTGATAATACATTTATTTCGGTGTATAATCATATATAAAATATTTGATTGAATGGTAAATTTACAAGTATAATTGCGTACATAGCATGAGTGATAAGGTTTGTCAGGAATTACATATGCCCGCCGCTATCACTTCTCTGCCTTTCGCTCCCATCCCGTCATGTAAGGAGCCGTTAGAAAAGTGATCGAGCCCCCATCAGAGCTATAGCAAAAACCTGCTTGAGTTAATCAAGCAGGTGTGTTGACATGGCAAGGATCAAATCATGATACAAACCCAAAAGTTTTTAACAACATTTGGGGAGGCGATGGCTGAGTGGTTAGCGTGCGGGCCTCACATTCACCGCGAACTGGACGACGTGGGTTCGAATCCGCTGCTACCACCTGGGATTTTTCAGTCACCGCCGAGTGGCCTAAGACTACCCACATGCTGTCCTGAAGATCACCCATCAACCCGGACTCTAAAGGAAACCGTCCAAGTGAATCAAGAACGAGCTCTGGGGGGCAGCATGAACCAAGAAAAGATGGCGCCGCTTTAAAACACTTGCCTGCGCCATGATGGGCTGGGACCGACCACCAGCCAGGTCCCTAATGGGACACAACTAGATGAGTTTACCTTGAAATATGACTTTTCTGTTTTTTTTCTAAATTCTTTTAGATCACGGCAAGGAGTAACTCGGGAAGACCATTTAAATGCCTTCCGCGACGTCTTAAAAGGACGCGCGCTGAGTTAAAAGGGCTTTTTGAGCCAGCGCAGGCCATTTAAATATTCACTTTTTACTAGTAATGATGTTCTTGGTTTCATAAAAGCTAGAAATATGGGGTTTTCGCTCGGAAATTATATTTTTTTGTCTAGTAGCACGTCCCGAGCCGCTGGTAGACCATAGATGACGCAGTTACCAACCACCGGCCGTAGGGAGAGCATCGCTTTTCTGTTTCTCACACCTCGTGTTATTATTGAAGTTCTGGGCACAATGCCGAAGAGCAAGGTAGCACAGAGAAACCAAGAACGTGGTAAAACAGCTATGCAGCTGCAGCTTGCGAAAAGAGTCACTTCTGCACAAGAGAGAAGAGATAAGGAGAGAAAGAGGCACCAGACACCAAGGCGCGGGAAGAAGAAAAAAAAAAAAAACAATAGCAGAGGATATGTAACAAGAAACGCAGACTGGAAGGAAGAAGAAGAGATTGACGAAAGTACATCATAACAGGCTGGAGCTCACTAGTTTGTGCTAGAGTCCTACCTCACCCCCACGGTACTTTGTAAGTTTGTTATTGTTAGTAAAAGTGAACGAAACTTTAAACGTGTTTTCCTCGAAACCAAAAATCTTTAACTTCAAATGAGTTAATCTCAAAAACTTATCAACCAATTTTCAATCTGTTTTTTTTTAATATAATAGAGAAAAGAAAGGAAAAAAAAGTAGAGCCCGATTTTTGCTCTAACTCAAAATCCAAATTTTTTATTTGAAAAAATGTCAAGAAAAAACATAGTGCGCGAATTTTTTTTTTAAGAAAATCTAATTTTTGTCCTATTTACGAACTCTGGCTCAGCATTGTAGTACAATACTTCATCTAACTACTGTGTTAAGCAAAACGACGGAGGTTCATTTTCTTCATAGAAATTGTATTTTTTTTTAATAAGGTAAAAAAAAGACAAAATGGCTTATAACTCAAAACCACTGACTTTTGGAATAGCAACACTCCTATCAAATATGATGTACGTTCTCATTGCTATCATGTGTCAAAATGTCATTTTGATTACGTAAGAAATAACAGAGATATCATGTTTCGCTGTTTTTCGCTAGTTTTCGCTAGAGAAAAAAAAAGGAAGGCTCTGGTACCTTTTGTGAGCTGCCTCTTTATCTTTCATAGCACGAGAACAAGCGTGATTAAACCAAGACTTTTTAGCATGAGGAGTAGAGAAAGTACGTGGAATGTGTGCCTCCATTCCAGTGACAGTCACCTCTATGATGCGCTGGGTACACACCTGGAAGACATAATCATTCTACGGGAAATTAGAAAAGTACATCCTCAGGGTGTCCCAACGAGCGGTAGCAAAATGCCAGAAGCATCGCCTCTTCGGTGGGTCCAGAGGGTGTACAGGAGCGGCAGGACAGGATACAGAAATAAGGTTGTGCTCGGAGGAGCCCAACGGAGAGAACAGTTTAACAGAGTAAGCAGAAGGGTGTCAGTTGGGCTAGACATATACAAAGCTTTCGATATAGTCTGGCACAACTCTTCGCTTTCTAAATTACCCTCCTACGGATTCTATCCCTCTCTCTATACCTTTATCTCCAGTTTCCTTTGTGGCCGTTCTATCTCTGCTGTGGTAGACGGTCACTGTTCTTCCTCTAAACCTATCAACAGTGGTGTTTCGTAGGGCTCTGTCCTATCACTCACTCTCTTCCAATTATTCATCAATGATCTTCTTTCCAAAACGAACTGTCCTCTCCATTCCTACGTCGATGTACTTTGCATTATTCAACTTTTTTTCAGCAGAAGACCCTCCCAACAGGAATTACAAGACTCCGGACTGGAGGCTGCAGAACGCTTAACCTCAGACTTTGCTGTCATTTCCGACTGGGGCAGAGAGAACCTGGTGTCCTTCAATAACTTAAAAACCCAATTTCTCCACCTATCAACTCGACACAATCTTCCAGACAACTAGCTCCTATTCTTCGACAATCGGCTATCACCTTACACTAAACATCCTCGGTCTCTCCTTAACTCAAAATCTTAACTGGAAGCTTCACATCTCCCAGTAAATCAGCTTCCTCGAAATTGGGCGTTCTGTACCGTCTCCGCCAGTTCTTTTTCCCCGCAGTTGCTATCCATATACAGGGGCCTTGTCCGTCCCCGTATGGAGTATATATCTTACGTGTGGGAGAGCACCACTCACACAGTTCTTTTGGACAGAGTAGAGTTTAAGGCTCTACGTCTCACCAACTTCCCTATTCTTAATCTTCTTCTATTTTTTAAATTCCGCTGCCATGTTGCATCTCTTTCTGTCTTCTATGGATATTTTCACGTTGACTGCTCTTCTGAACTTGTTAACTGCATGCCTCCCCCCCTCCAGCGGTACCGCTGCACACGATTTTCTACTCAAGCAACATCCCTATACTGTCCAAATCCCTTATGCAAGAGTTAACCAGCATCTTCACTCTTTCATCCCTCACGCTTGTAAACTCTAGAACAATCTTCCTTTATATGTATTTCCTCCTGCCTATGACTTGATCTCTTTCAAGAGGAGCGTATCAGAACACCTCTACTCCCGAAATTGAACTCTATTGTGGCCACTCCTCTTAACACTTATTATAGGAAAAGTGATTTGCGGGCCTTTTTTCATTTTTTTCTGCCCTTGAGCCGTTTTCGTTACTGTAAAAATAAAAGTAAAATGGTTTGTTTTAGAGTCATACCTTCCGTTACGATGTTGGTGTCCACAGGTGGTATTGTAGGGGCTAAAAACGAATCACGAGGTTTTGTGTTGGTAATGGTAAACGGTGTTGTGGCAGGAATGGTGGTACCAATATCTCTTCTAGAGGTGGTAAATCTAGTAGTCACAGGAGTTCTCGTTGTGGTGGTTTGTATTGTTATAGAGCTTGTTTTTGAGTGGGTGATATCACTTTCTGCGGTAGTTTGGGGTCTAGCTGCGGACGGCTTCGTAGTCACTGTTGGAAAGAAATGTTGCTATGTTAGTGCAAGTCAGGTCGCCTTCAGAGTAAAGCCTTCGACCCCCCAAAATAGTTTATTTTATTACTAGTTTCATACAAAACTAAACGAAACCAATAGGATAAGAAGAATGAACAAAAAACATATGATTTAAATCAAGGAAATGTTCTCCAGAGAGAGAGAGAGAGAGAGAGAGAGAGAGAGATGTATTGGGAGTGATGCGGCAGCCCTGTGAAGAGGTTCACGGGTATAGTATTAACGTCCCCCATCCCCTTTCCTTTCCCTTTCGTTTCCTTTGGCCATGAACCGCAGTATTAAACGTCCCCGTGTAGATGGGGCTGTTTAATACTACCACGAGAGGGAGCGGACGGGGTCGAAAAAGTTTTGACTCCACGGGGTGAGAAGCTGGGGCCGTAATCTCAAAACACGCCTTGTCGACAGGTGCCAGTTGACAAAAGCGCCGTTTAAAACGGCGCACTATCGGTGTTTTTGTTTCGGCTGGATCCCGATACACAAACATTTTCAAAGGCGCCATTGGCGCGCCGAATCACTGAAAGGCGATATTACCCTCACAGGCGCCTCTTCACGAGTCAACCAATCACAGTGCCCGTGACAGCTGTGATTTCAGAAGTGTGAGCTAATCACGCAGCACTGTCCCCAGCTGACAGCTACGGCACCAAGGAGTGGAGAGAACATTCTAAAATACTCGCACGGCGCGGAGGGAGAAAACATGCGGTTATCGTTTACTATTTGCAGCCCCGCAAAACTGTCAGCGCAGTGCTCCGCAGGCCGTCACCAATACTGATGATAGCCTCAATAATAATCATCGATATGCACTGATTCACAACGTCGTAGTGAGTGAGTGAGTCTTAATTGCTCTCATGGATAACCTACTGATGTCCTTTTAATAAACTTGGCATCGTTATAGTCACTTGTCTATGTTTTGGCTCATGCTAATCACAATATCTTTCCTTTTTATAGTATCAGAAATATCCATTGCTTCATTTTCCATTTATCTGATAATTTATTTCCTTTATATTATGACAATTTAATGTCCAACGATTGTATCCAAATCACTGAACATTTATCACACAATTTATCTTTTGAGTACAAACACCAGTTAATAGCCATGTTCAGTTATGTTACGAATTCTCTCAATTTCATTCGCTGAGTGGTTGATTTCAGGCTTCTTGTATACACACTCAAAAACTATCGTTACACATTCAGCACGATACAAACTGATACCATGGACGAAGCCATTGAGAACAGGCTACACATGTTGGTATCACTGCGTGTGTTGAGTGTGGGTTCACATGGTTGAACCAAGTGAGCGGGACTCGTAAATGAAGCAGTAGAATTTGAGCTGGCACAGTAACGCTTCATGAAACACACAGGTGGTCTTAGTCGAAGTTAATTGATCTGTGTTCTATGTAGCTATAACATTGCAGTGTTTGGGGTGATGAAATTATGCTTTACCACCTCACACACAAGCAAAAGTTAAAATTTCGTCCATTTAGGAGACAATATGATAAACACCTTGAGGTGATGAGTCACTCAGGATTCGGATATCAAAGTGAATCCCACTGACTGATCGCCACATACGGCTCCACTGAGCCTAGGAGGTTACGTACAACTTTTCTAACCCTTATGATAGATTTATAGTGGATTATAAACTTGACTTTTCACCCAAATGGTAAGATAACGTTGGCATTGGTTTCACTAGTATAGCATGCACTACTCGAGTCACGGTATTCGCTTGTCTCGAAACGATCGTGGAATGCACCCAATAAGATTAATTCTCTAATAATTATCGGCGGGTCCTTATACCAACATGTTAGACAAATTAACTCCTGCATGCAAGCTATTTAATTAATTACTCTCCTCCAGACACGGCTAATTTCGGCAATTCAAAACGCCTGCGCCAAATTTCTTATTCGTCAACTTAAAAAGCGCGCAAATGAGGCAACACAAGAGAGAAGGGTAGCCCAGGAGTAGATTGAAACAACCTGTAGAAGTCTGTTTAAACTTGATCTTTCTTACCAGCAATGCTTTTAGCGTTGCAATTTGAAGTTGTGTTTTTTTTTTCAGATGCCCACAACTAGAACATAAGAACATAAGGACGTAAGGAGTCTGCAAGAGACCGGTTGGCCTATACAATGCAGCTCCTGTACACTCAACCCCACCTTACCTCATCATCCATGGCTTTATCTAACTTCTTCTTGAATGTATCTACGGTATTGGCACCCAAACATGGCCCCCAAGCCTGTTCCATTCGTCCACCACTCTATTGGTGAACCAATTCTTGTCTATGTCTTTGTTAAATCTGAATTTGTCTAACTTAAAACCATTGCTACGCGTCCTACCTGGCTCTTTTACTATCAAAATCTTATTGACATCCCCTTTATTAAATCCCTTCATCTATTCATAGACTTCGATCAAGTCTCCTCGCAACCTTCGCCTTTCTAGCGAGTGTAGATTTAACTGCCTCAGCCTGTCTTCATAAGGCAAGTTTCTCACCCCCTTAATCATCTTTGTCATCCTCCTCTGTACAGATTCTAACATATTGATATCCATTCTATAATAGGGGGACCAGAACTGAACTGCATAATCGAGATGAGGTCTAACTAGTGCTAAGTAAAGTTTGAGGATGACTTAAGCGCTCCTATTGCTTACGCCCCTTGAGATGAAAACAAGTACTCTGTTTGCCCGATTTTTAGCCTAAATGCATTGAGCCCTAGGACGGAGGTCAGCGCTCATTAGGACTCCAAGTCTCTCTCACGCCCAGACCTACTTAGAGGAGTGCCATTTAAAGAGTAATTGTGTGAGGGACTATTCCTACCTACACTCAGAATGCTACACTTCCCGACATTGAATTCCATCTGCCACTTCCCCGCCCAATCATATAGTCTGTCAAGCTCATCCTGGAGAACGCTAGCGTCCCTGTCTGATTGGATTACTCTACCGATCTTGGTATCATCTGCGAACTTGCTGACATCACTCTAATTCCTGTGTCCAAGTCATTGATGTAAACAATAAAGAGCAGAGGACCCAGCACAGACCCTTGTGGGACGCCACTCGTAACACTGCCCCATTCAGATTTTTTACCATTGATTTACACTCTCTGCTTCCTACCACTAAGCCACGCCCTGATCCAGTTCAAAACTTTCCCATCTATGCCGTGAGCCTGTAATTTTAGTAATAGCCGGTGATGGGGAACTTTGTCGAACGCTTTACTGAAATCCAGATACAATATGTCATAGTTTTCATCTCGGTCAACCGCCTCGATTACTTTAGTGTAGAAGGACAGCAGGTTAGTAAGGCAAGACCCACCCTTTGTGAATCTATGCTGTGAATCATGAATTAAATTATGCTTTTCTAGATGGTCCCGAATGCTCCCGGCTATAACTGACTCCAACATCTTTCTTACAACTGATGTTAAGCTAATTAAGGATATTTTGAGGTGGCTGACTTGTCTCCCTTTTTGAAAATCGGCGTCACATTAGCTACTTTCCATTGATTGGGCACATACCCAGAATTTACCGACATCCTAAAGATATCGGTAAGCGGGCCACTGAGGACCTCCTTGCACTCTTTCAGCACCCTTGGGAATACTTCGTCTGGGCCCAGCGATTTGTTTTTCTTCAACCTACTAATCTCATCCTGGACTACTTGCCTAGTGATGATCACATCCCTCAACTTGTCGTTCCCTTCGCCCTCATATACCTGAACTCTCTCTGGAATGGTTGTTAGATTTTCCTGGGTGAAAACTGAGAGGAAATAGTCATTCATCATTTGGCTCATATCTTCTCCATTTTCAACGAGCTCACCTGTGTTAGTTTTCAACGGTCCAATTTTGTCCTTTGTTTTCGTTCTGTACAATTTGAAGAAGCCCTTGGGATCGCTCTTGGCCTCGTTGGCGACCCTAATCTCATAATTTCTTTTTGCTAGGCGGGTGTTCCTCTTCATCGACCTGGTTAGCTCAACATACTTACCCATGAGGTGGGTCTCTCCGTTCTTTATTTTCCTATAAATTCCTCTCTTTAAGCCTATCTCATGCTTGAGTCTGCGGGTCATCCATTTGGGGTCGTTATTTTCCTTCCTACGTGCTTGGTAAGGGATATGCTGTCTCTGACCCTCTGCAATTATTCTAACTAAATTATTGTAGGTCATTTCTACATGATTCCCCTGTCTTTCCGGTTCCAGCCCTGAGATCTGGCCCTCATCCAGCCCTAAGGTTCCCCAATTTACCTCCTCAAGGTGTCTTCTAAGCCCCTCATTATCAGCTCTTCTAAAGTCAGGCACCATCACAGGGTTGAGTTCATGGGTCACCGCCCAGTCTAATTTAAACCTAATTTCCTTGTGATCACTGCCACCTAATTCTCCCCCAACATCTAGCTCGCTGATCATATTCTCGTTGTTAGTTAAGACCAAGTCTAGAGTGTTGTTGCCCCTGGTGGGCTCAGTCACTGCCTGCTTGAGAAAATTATCATGTATTACTTTCAGAAAATCCTCAGATTCTAGATCACCCACCACGCCTTCCCAATCTATATTCCTTTAGTTAAAATCCCCCATTATGCAGACATTTTTGCTCCTGCACGCCCTGCCTACCTCTTGCAGTAATATATCAGTGTCCTGCGTTCATGCCTTCGTCTCATCAGCTCTCCTCCTCTTACTGATAGTCTTCTACCTCTTAAATTCCGCCGCGATGTTGCCTCTCTATCTTCTATCGATATTTCCACGCTGACTGCTCTTCTGAACTTGCTAACTGCATGCCTCCCCCCCTCCCGCGGCCCCGCTGCACACGACTTTCTACTCATGCTCATCCCTATACTGTCCAAACCCCTTATGCAAGAGTTAACCAGCATCTTCACTCTTTCATCCCTCACGCTGGTAAACTCTGGAACAATCTTCCTTCATCTGTATTTCCTCCTGCCTGCGACTTGAACTCTTTCAAGAGGAGGGTATCAGGACACCTCTCCTCCCGAAATTGACCTTTCTTTCGGCTACCTCTTTTGATTTTTTTTGTGGGAGCAGCGAGTAGCGGGCTTTTTTTTATTATTGTTTTCTTTTTTTGTGTGCCCTTGAGCTGTCTCCTTTGTTGTAAAAAAAAAAAAAATAAAGAAAACACACGTTTAGTGGAAGCATTAGTTCCAGGATGGCACACGATGAACTGAACTATATCTGACATGCGTTGATGGTTGTTTTTGTCTTTGACATGGGAGAATACTTCTACCCACCGCTGTTACGTATATCACATGAGCATTATTGTTTAATAATTATTTGTGAATATAAAGCTTAAACATGTAGCAGTCAAATCACTCCGTTAATATTAAGGTGATATCTGGTATCTCAGTGTCTTCCTTCCTTTCTATCCCTCCCTTCCGGGGGTTCTGTCCTGCTCCCCCCAGCAGAGCTGAGGTGGTGGGGGTGATCGCACGATTACCAACCCTGCCGAGATTATCGGGTTGCTCAGTGTGAAATTCGACGGACCACACTGAAACGATAGTTTTTTTAGTGTGTGTACCTCACACAATTTATGCATTTCCTCTCAGCCATGGAGCAGTCTCTTTGTTTATGTTCACCAGCGCACTTGTTACATTTTAGGGCTTCTCCATTGTTCTTGGCAGTGCAGTTGGCCCCAAGATGGCCGTATCTTTGACAATGGTAACATATGATTGTATGGTATCTATCTCTCACAGTGTATACTCCTCATTCTACACCTTTTCACCTTCAAATTAATAAAAAATGGACTTCAAATAAAAAAAAAGTTGACTTTCAAATTTAAAAAGTTGACTTTCATATCAAAAAATGACCTTCAAATAAAAAAGCTGACTTTCAAATTAAATAACTTAACTTTCAAATTAAAAAAGGTGACTTTCAAATTTTAAAAATGTAATTAAACTGAAAAATACCCCTTTTCCTCTCCCCCTACCCCCTTCAATAGTACTCCCTCCCCCCTTCAATAACTCCCTACTACACCCCTTTTCCTTTCCCCCTACCCCCTTCAATAACCCCCTACTACACCCCTTTTCCTCTCCCCCTACCCCCTTCAATAGTACTCCCTCCCCCCTTCAATAACTCCCTACTACACCCCTTTTCCTTTCCCCCTACCCCCTTCAATAGTCCTCCTCCCCTTCAATAACTTCCTACTACACCCCTTTTCCTTTCCCCTACCCTCTTCAATAGTACTCCCTCCCCCCTTCAATAACTCCCTACTACACCCCTTTTCCTTTCCCCCTACCCCCTTCAATAGTACTCCCTCCCCCCTTCAATAACCCCCTACTACACCTTTTCCTTTCCCCTACCCCTTCAATAGTACTCCCTCCCCTTCAATAACTCCCTACACACCTTTTCCTCTCCTCCTCCCCTTCAATAGTCCTCCCTCTCCCCTGCCATACCCCCCTCCTCCACCCCTTTTCCTCTCCTCCTCCCCTTCAATAGTCCTCCCTCCCCCCTTCAATAACCCCCTACTACACCCCTTTTCCTTTCCCCTACCCTCTTCAATAGTCCTCCCTCCCCCCATCAATAACCCCCTTACACCCCTTTTCCTCTCCCCTACCCCCTTCAATAGTCCTCCTCCCCCTTCAATAACCCCCACTACACCCCTTTTCCTTTCCCCTACCCCTTCAATAGTCCTCCCTCCCCTTCAATAACCCTACTACACACCTTTTCCTCTCCTCCTCCCCTTCAATAGTCCTCCCTCCCCCCTTCAATAACTCCCTACTACACCCCTTTTCCTATCCCCTACCCTCTTCAATAGTACTCCCTCCCCTTCAATAACCCCTACTACACCCCTTTTCCTTTCCCCTACCCCTTCAATAGTCCTCCCTCCCCCCCTTCAATAAGCCCCTACTACATCCCTTTTCCTCTCCCCCTCCCCCTTCAATAGTCCTCCCTCACCCCTTCAATAACCACCCACTACATCCCTTTTCCTCCCCCCCTCCCCCTTTCAATAGTCCTCCCTCACCCCTTCAATAACCCCTACTACACCCCTTTCCTCTCCTCCTCCCCTTCAATAGTCCTCCTCCCCTTCAATAACCCCTACTACACCCCTTTTCCCTCCCCTCTTCAATAGTACTCCTCCCCTTCAATAACTCCCTACTACCCCTTTTCCTCTCCCCCCTTCAATAGTACTCCCTCCCCCCTTCAATAACCCCCTACTACACCCCTTTTCCTCTCCCCTACCCCTTCAATAGTCCTCCCTCTCCCCTTCAATAACCCCCTACTACACCCCTTTTCCTCTCCCCCTACCCCCTTCAATAACCCCCTACTACACCCCTTTCCTTTCCCCTACCCTCTTCAATAGTCCTCCTCCCCCTTCAATAACCCCTACTACACCCCTTTTCCTCTCCCTACCCTGTTCAATAGTCCTCCTCCCCTTCAATAACCCCTACTACACCCCTTTTCCTCTCCCCCTACCCCGTTCAATAGTCCTCCCTCCCCCCTTCAATAACCCCCTACTACACCCCCTTTTCCTTTCCCCTACCCTCTTCAATAGTCCTCCCTCCCCCCTTCAATAACCCCCTACTACACCCTTTTCCTTTCCCCTACCTCTTCAATAGTACTCCTCCCCTTCAATAACCCCCTACTACACCCTTTTCCTTTCCCCTACCCTCTTCAATAGTCCTCCTCCCCTTCAATAACCCCTACTACACCCCTTTTCCTCTCCCTACCCTGTTCAATAGTCCTCCCTCCCCTTCAATAACCCCCTACTACACCTTTTCCTTTCCCCTACCTCTTCAATAGAGTGATTTGGTCGAGGATTCAAGGTAACTTATATAACACCATGCGTTTGAAAACGTTGAAAAATGGCAAATTTGCGTAACTTTAGTTGAAATCTTTACGTAAAATGAATGGTTTTACGTATTAGGAAATGTACGTTTAGTTAGTGCCAGCTCAGTTCCGCGTCGCCTGCATTTGCTCAGCTCGTGTTCTTCCCCGGCAGGCCGACCTGGACCGGGCAAGGCAGAGGAGAAGGAGGAAGGTGATCTTGGCCGACCAGCCGGACCCGCCGACGGACGAGTTGCTCCTCGCCGCGGTCGGCAACTACGCCGCTACCTGGCCAGGAAGGTCCAGCTTGCCCAGCAGGAGGAGATGAAGATTACTGGAGCTCCGAGGGGCGACCCGCCGTGATGTTCGACGCCCTGGTCGAGCTGGTCGACAGGGAGCTGGGTCCTGAAGCGGCCATCTCCCAATGGCCCATGGCGTCCTTCGGGATGTCGCTGTGGGACTCCCTGATGTGCGGAGGACAAGGAGCGCAGGTTGAGGTTCCTCTCCCATGCCACAGGGGACGGAGTTCCAGGCACCTCCTGGGTTCTGGCGACCTCAGACCCGACCTTGCAGGGTACAGGTGCCAGGAGGGGCACAACCTGGCCAACACCATCTTGCCGCACATCAGCAGGTCCTCTTCAACTGTTTCAGGACGTGACCTCAAGAACAACAGCCGACCGGCAGAGAGGAGCAGTATCGAGGAGGGCAGGAGGAGACGGCGAGGAACAGGGACGTCCAGGAAACTGACCGAAGTCATAGGCCAAAAAGTGATTGTTCAGGCAAGACGTGCTGCGGCAATAGTGACATCGGAATTCAAAATAAGTTGTGATTGTATAGAAAAGCTTTCCTCAAGTATTAAGTTTTAATGTGAAAATTAAGTGATTTATTAGATGTTAAAAAAAATGCACTAAATAAAAAAAAAATAAGTAGCTATTTCAGGCAAAAACTTATATAAATATTGCTATTGATTCTGAAAATATAAGTGATTATCTCTGCATTTGGTAGCCTTTTAAGTTTTGTTATGTATATAAAAACAATTAATCAGGATTTTATTAGGAACGACTTTGAATTTTTGATACCGCTGCTCATGGAGACTCATATATGCCTAAGGAGGTGCCTGTTTTAGTTTCAGGTCTGCTTTGGTTTTGAAAATATTTAAATTTAAATTTTGAAACCTCGAATCGGACCCCGTTTCCCGTCAATAGATTGTGAAGTCTATGCCCCTTCAATAGTACTCCCTCCCCCCTTCAATAACTCCCTACTACACCCCTTTTCCTTTCCCCTACCCCGTTCAATAGTCCTCCCTCCCCCCTTCAATAACCCCCTACTACACCCCTTTTCCTCTCCCCCTACCCCGTTCAATAGTCCTCCCTCCCCCCTTCAATAACCCCCTACTACACCCCTTTTCCTTTCCCCTACCCTCTTCAATAGTACTCCCTCCCCTTCAATAACCCCCTACACCCCTTTTCCTATCCCTACCCTCTTCAATAGTCCTCCCTCCCCCCTGCAATAACCCCCTACTACACCCCGTTTCCTATCCCCTACCTCCTTCAATAGTACTCCCTCCCCCCTTCAATAACTCCCTACTACACCCTTTTCCTTTCCCTACCCTCTTCAATAGTACTCCCTCCCCTTCAATAACCCCCACTACACCCTTTTCCTTTCCCTACCCCCTTCAATAGTCCTCCTCCCCCTTCAATAACCCCTACTACACCTTTTCCTTTCCCCTACCCCTTCAATAGTCCTCCTCCCCTTCAATAACCCCTACTACCCCTTTTCCTCTCCCCTACCCCGTTCAATAGTCCTCCCTCCCCCCTTCAATAACTCCCAACTACACCCCTTTTCCTATCCCCTACCCTCTTCAATAGTCCTCCCTCCCCCCTTCAATAACTCCCTACTGCACCCCTTTTCCTCTCCTCCTCCCCTTCAATAGTCATCCCTCCCCTTCAATAAGCCCCTACTACACCTTTTCCTCTCCCCTCCCCCTTAATAGTCCTCCTTCCCCCTTCAATAACCCCTACTACACCCTTTTCCTCTCCTCCCTCCTCCAGCAACCCTTCACTACAACCCTTTTCCTCTCCCCTCCCCCCTTCAATAGTCCTCCCTTCCCCCTTCAACAACCCCTTTTCACCCCTTTTCCTCCGCCCTCCCTCCCTTCCTTTCAACAACCCCTCCCACACCCCTTTCCTCCCCCTTCCCCTTCAATAGCCTCCCCCTCTTTCCCCTGCAACCCCTTCACTCACCCTTTTTTCAAAAAATTTGATTTCGCTTGACTAAATTTGACTTCGCTTGACTAAATTTGTCTTAAATTTGATTAAATTTCGCTCGACTAAATTGGGGTGACTCCTTGACATCACTCGACTAAATTTGACTTCGCTTGACTAAATTTGACTTCGTTTGACTAAATTTGACTTTGTTTGACTAAATTTGACTGTTCTTAACAAAATTTGACTTTCCTTGACTAAATTTGACTTCGCTTGACTAAATTTGATCTCGCTTGACTAAATTTGACCTCGCTTGACTAAATTTGACTTCTTGACAAAATTTGACTTTGCTTGACTAAATTTGACCTCGCTTGACTAAATTTGACTTCTTGACAAAATTTGACTTTGCTTGACTAAATTTGACTTCGCTTGACTAAATTTGACTTCTTGACAAAATTTGACTTCGCGTGACTAAATTTGACTTCTTGACAAAATTTGACTTCGCGTGACTAAATTTGACTTCTTGACAAAATTTGACTTCGCTTGACTAAATTTGACTTCGCTTGACAAATTGTGTGGTGGCTGGGGGCGCCCAACATCCACTCACTTGATGTAGTGTTTCTCCAGTGGAAATGCTACACTAAGTGACAAGCCGAAATAGTTAGCAACAAGTATGCTAACCATTTCAATACGCTGGGTGGTAACCACATAACCAGGGTAGGGGCAGGTCTATCTGAATGATGAATGCAGCGCCCTCAACCTCCCCCAAGCTGTCTTTCCCCCTCTTTCTTTCTCTCTTCTGTTCATGCTCCTTTCTTTGGGTAGCCGGGGGATTAATCCCCTCAGGGGTCCTGCGTCCCTTCCGTATGGCGAACAGTCAGGACAGCCCCTGATCTGGGTTGGCTGGGGGGAGGGGCTTGCACCCCCTACTCCCACAAAAAAGATATCCCCAGCCAAAAACAAATTAAAAAGTAGAGGTCGGGGTCGGGGCGCGAGCCTCGACCCCGATCCAGTCATGCTGGGGGGCCCGATCGTGCGGCAGGCTTCCACGATGCATCCGCATCCGGGGAGCCTGCCGTCAGTGACGTGCAGGGCAAAGCCTACGGGACCCATGCACTCGAAGGAGGAAGGACCCCGTAGCCCCTCTTTTTGTTTTGGGGGTGGCTGGGGTGGTGCAAAGACAGCGCTCGCCCTCAGGACCAGGCCCGGGGTTAAACTTCGGAGGGCTCGGCGTGTGGGCTCCTGGAACGTCCTCTCGGATGATGATCGACTGCCCCACCTATCAAATGAGCTCAGAAGGCTGAGGGTGGACATAGTGGCACTCCTTGAGACAAGGAGGCCTGGCAGTGGCGAGATAAGTGAGGGGATTTACACCTTCTACTGGTCCGGCATGAGCAATGGCTTCCATGTCAGGGAGGTAGCTATGGGCATCTCCAGTCAACTGCTGCCATTTGTGGTTGAGGTTGCTCCAGTTGATGAGTGTATAATGCGAGTGAGGCTGAAGCACACATTGTGCTTCATGTCTCTTGTTGAAGTGTACGCTCCCACCGAAATGCGTGAAAATGAAGAGGAGACGCTCTACGCCAAACTCGACTCCATATTAGACCAGTGCCCTCCCCGGGACACACTCATTGTCCTGGGCGACTTCAATGCTACTACTGGCACTGACAGGGTTGGCTACGAGCTATGTGTTGGTCCCCATGGATCTGGTACCAGGAACATCAACAGCTCTCTTCTGAATTTTGCAAAATCCAGAAGGTTGAGAATTGCGGGGTTCCTGGTACCAGAGACCAGAGCTGCACCGCTGGACTTGGTATAGCGACGCCGGAGGGGTAGCTAAGGAGATCGACCACATTCTCGTAAGTACTCGTTGGAGGATCCTTCAGAACTGCAGGGTTTACCGGAGTGCTGAGTTCTTTGCAAGTGACCAGAGGCGGTGGCTGAGTGGATAGCGTGACGGCGCCGCGTTTAGGACGACGCGAGTTCAATCCCCGCCTGGTGCCACCAAGCTGGGATTTTTCAGCCGCCGCCGAGTGGCTTAAAACTACCCATATGCTGTCCAGAAGACCACCTATCAACTCGGACTCTAGATTCTAGGATTAAAGATGAGCTCCGGGAGTGCAGCATGAGCCAATGCAAGATGGCGCCACTACAAACACTCGCCTGCGCCAGAACGGGCTGGGCCGACCATCAGGATCCACCGGGAAGAAGCCTACCGGCGCAATAGGCCGCGACGTATAAAAAAATTAAAAAATCAAGCTTCATGTCAGGTCAAGAAGAATCTCGAGATGCAACACTACTGTGTTCCATCTCGAGAGGCTGAAGGACCTGGCATGTCCTCAGGAGTATGCAGTGACAGTCTCAAATTGGTTCGAAGTGCTCGGCACCCTGGAGGACCCTGTAGAGCTCTGGGATACCTTCAAACGTGAACTGCCAAGGAGTGCATTGGAGAGCGCCCGAGATCTAGGAGTGGCTTTGCCTCGGTGGAGGCGCTCGAGAATATTGAGGAGAGTCGCGCTGACAGACTTGCTGTGAACCGGGACCAATACAGGGCTCTGTCACGAAGGACTAGAGCTCTCCAGAGCTCTACCTTCGACCTGCTTACCGAGCCCTGAAGAAGCTCTGCTCTAAGTCTCCTTCTCAGGTGAGCGCTATCCGAACAGCTGACGGCTGCCTCGTGTCGGACATGGATGGGCAGATGGCTCTTTTGGCTGAGTACTTTGAGCAGCTGTACATGGCGGACCCTCCACGTGGGTAGCTTCCAGTTGCTGGGTTGCAGGTGGCGGATGCTGACCCACCCATTGACGAAAGCCCACCCTCTCTGGGCGAGGTCAGAGAGGCTGTGGCCAAGTTGAGGGGTGGAAAGGCACCTGGCACCTGTAACATCAGTGCGGAGCTGCTCAAAGCAAGAGGTGAGGCCACGATCCGCAGGCTGCATGCGGTCTTGACTGACGTATGGCAGTTTGGTATCATTTCTCCTGACTTGAAGGATGAGGGGTTGGTCGTCCCTATCTATAAAGGGAAAGGGGACCGCCAGGACTGCAACAACTACCGTGGTATTATACTGCTCAGTGTGCCAGGCAAGGTGCTTGCCCACCTATTGCTGATGGGAATTCGCAGCCAGCTGCTGAAGCTGCAGAGACCTGAACGGTTCACGCCTGGCAAGTCAACAACTGACCGTATCCTAGCGCTTCGCGTACTGGTGGAGCGTCGACGTGAGTTTCGACAGGGGATGCTTGCAGCCTATATCGATCTCAAGAAGGCGTTTGATTCAGTGCATCGTGAGGCACTCTGGAATCTTCTGCGCCTCCGTGGGATTCCTGCGAGGACTATTGGTCTGCTGACTGGCCTGTATTCTGGGACAGAGAGTGCTGTGAAGTGGGGGGGGGGTGGCTTCTCCAGCTTCCTTCCCGTGAATGCGGGAGTGAGGCAGGGTGTGACCTTGCCCCATCGCTTTTCAACACTTGTATAGACTGGGTACTGGGCGGAGTTGTGGACGAGAGTCATTGCGGAGCATCCATTGGCAATACCAGGGTCACTGACCTTGTTTTTGCTGATGATGCAGTAATCCTGGCGGAGTCGCTGGAGGTCTTGCATGGCGATGGCTCTCGAGGCACTGCACGAGGAGGCGAAGCCCTTGGGACTTCAGGTCTCCTGGGCCAAGACCAAGGTACAGGTGTTTGGAGGCTTGCTGGATGAAACAGTACAGTCTGTTCATGCGTGTGGCGAGGACGTTGAGATCTCAGAAAGTTTAACATATCTTGGTAGCGAAGTTCATAACAACGGTGAGTCTGGGCAGGAAGTCTTACGGCGGATTGGTCTGGCCCACGGTGTTATGGACTCGCTCAACACGAGTATATGGCGTTGTCGATACCTGTGCAGAAGGACAAAGATCCGGATCTTCAAGTCCCTTGTGCTCCCTGTCTTACTCTATGGTTGTGAGACATGGACACTAAATGGGGACTTGGAGAGGCGGATTGATGCCTTTGGTAATAAGTGTCTACGCAGAATCATGGAATATCGCTTGAATGACTGTGTGTCAAACCGGCGACTACTCCGTGAGACTGATTCGACATATATTACCTGCATGGTCTGTCAACGCCAACTCCGGCTATACGGGTACGTGGCACGTTTTTCGGAAGCTGATCCTGTTCATCGGGTTGTCTCTGTAAGAGACAATCCTGAGTGGAGGAGGACTATTGGAGTGGGGAGGGAGAGGAAAGGAAGGTAGGGGTTATGAAGGGGGAGTATTGAAGGGGGAGGGGAGAGGAAAATGGGTGTTTTTCAGTTTAATTACATTTTTTTAATTTGAAAATAATTTTTTTAAAATTTGAAGGTCAACTTTTTAAATTTGAAAGTAATTTTTTTAAAATTTGAAGTTCGCTTTTTTAATTTGAAGGTGAAAAGGTGTAGTTTTATCTTGTCATGATGTTTATGAATCAGCTCTCTAACAGTTGGATTACATTTCAAAATATAGTGCATTGTGCCACCAGCGGCAGGCTTGCTAAAAATCTTCTCAATTTTCCCCCCAACTCCAGAAATCAAGTGTAGGAACTCATTCCTGTTTAACAGTGTCTTAATTATCTTATCCCCGGTCTCCTCCTTATGCACTTTGCAGATCATAATCTTTGGCCTTAGTTTTCCCACACTTTATGTGCTAACTTGCTCTACATTTTCCAATTTCTGAGCTGCTTCATTCCTTGTGTTCTCATCATCAAAGTTTATAACAATGTTACCTCCATTCGTGAATCTTGAATCAGTAATCTGAATGCCTTGTAATGCCTGGGAAACTTCATTGTTTCAACTCAGTAGCCTTTTTGTCTTGATCAGACTGGGCCCGGATCCACAAAGGCTTAGTTCGTAGTTTTGGGCCCTTAGTGCGTAGTTTTGAGAACATCGAGATTCACAAAGCTCGCGCGCCAATAACTACCAACTAATCGATGACGTCACTGGTTAGCGCGCGGATTCACAAACGTTTACTGCGCTCTGTGTGACGCTAAATTTGTTGTTAAATAACTACTGCCTTGGAGCTGACGGTAACGCTAACAATATTATCATATTTACGTATAAATGCTTATAAATCGCGTTTTTGAACTTGAAATATAACTTTGCGAGTAGAGGAAGACCATTTCTTTATAAAATGATGAGATATACACCCTTTGAGAGGTATAAGTGTGGGCGGTATGGCAACACCCGGCCGGGGCATTGCCAGACCTCCCTCCTCCTTCATCTTCCTACCTCCTCATCCATTCATCCATCCATCTCTAGATTTGTCCCTCCGTGGAGGCACCATGGACCTCTGTTGGGTGAGAACTAGCCCATGAGTTGGGCTGCAGATATGGCAAGACAGTCTTAACTTTCCCTCGTTCCTTCCTTCCGTCCTTCATTCTGCCTGCCTCGATATGTCCCATATTTCTATTTGCTTTCTTCCTGCCTTAATCTCCTCCATGTCTTCTTTTTCTTCATCTTAAGCATGTTCGTAGGTAACAAGGCATCGAACAGCAGAGTTACCTTGACGTAAATGTGCAGCAAACAACGAAATAATTAAATTCGTAGATAACGATTAAGTACAGTTTGCCTTAAAATGAAGAAAAATGGGAAAAGAGAATGGGTTTCTTGAACCAGCAGCTGGAGGGGGCTCCCTAAGATTGGCTGACGGTTCTGTAAACGTGCTTGCGATTCGCTGCAAGGCCAATGACGTCATCAACCAATCAGCGGCCTCGCTGACTTAGCGCGCCTCTAACTACCATCTAAGGTTTGCTTCGTGAATCTGACGCTAACGTCGGTAGCTAAATCAATAGTGCGTAGTTGTGTTAGTTCGTAGTTATTGAGTATGTTTGTGAATTCGGGCCCAGAGGCCTTCACGACAAGGAGATTCTTCTTCCTCTTGCGTCTGGCTACATCAGCAAAACTAGTGCAACCCGACTCTGCCTGATCATCACAAATCACGCCTGCCACCTCACTCAACTTCTCCTTGACACTGGACATCCGAGATTCAACTTCATCTTTAACCACAGATATTTCTTTAGATAATTCTTGCTTCAATTTATCCAATTTTTCAACAATGTTGGTAGCGAGAGACGCTTTATGAAGACATGGAGTGCAAATCTAATTTATTTTAGGCACATCATCCTGCTTGACCCAAATCAAATTAGTACACTTCACATGACACCGCCTTGGACACAAACAGCATGCAGTCCACTTCTCGCCTGTAAAATCTTCACAGACACAACAGGAATCTTTCAGACTCCTGGTTCTGTCCACCATTGTCGACTCACCTGTTCCAAGGAGCTCACGCCGCACGTCCTCACCCTACCACTCTCACTGAGAAATATTTCCGTTGTGAAGCATTTTTGAAGTGGTGTCACTGATTAGTGGTGATATGTTAATCATTATATACATGAATTAACTTTACCAACAGAATTATGTAATAATTATGTGATAATAGGCTATTTTCTTTGCAGCGATAGATCAATATTGATACGTCACGAATTTCGTGGAAATAGATTACCTGGGTAATAGATTAGTAATATAGCATCAAAAAGATACTGATTTTATTGTGGTTTACTAAGTGGTGATAGGCTAATCGGATCTTGACAATATTGTGATTTGACATAACACGTACAGTAGGCTATTATCAAGTGATACTTAAAATTACACAGAAGCCTTAACAAAAGTATGTTCCTTACAATATATAGGTCATATTAACACTTTTGAACTTGTATAAATAATGCTTAAAGAGTACGTAGCCTAATACTCAGCAGTAGCCACATTCCCGTAAGCCCCTATCAATAGGCTAATAACACCATCTATTAATTATTTTAGCTACTGAAATAACGTAACTTCATTTACTAGCCTGTTATGGTGTCACTGGGTCCACCTCTCAATGAGTGAATAAAACAGCATTATCTAACTGTTCATGAGTCACAACTCAAAGTCGCTAGAAATCATTCATAACTTCTTATTTGATTAGGTAATAATATAAGTTTACTATGGTGCTGCCACCCAGTAATTACTTTTGAAATTATGTGCTTCACTCAAAACCATGTTCTGAGGTTGTATTTCATGTAATTGTTAGCTACGAGACGCGTTCTCCTCGACACAAGGCGCCTTTGCCTCCTCAACGGCAGCTCCGACCCTACCTTTCCGCAAAGGCGCTTACGAGCCGTTTTCAAAGATGGCGCCGTCCTGCCGAGCTTTTGTTTATGCATCTTTCCGGGAGCGGCGGTGCGGTAAGGCGCCGTTGCCACGAAAGGCACCTTTAATGTTTTGAGTATGCGGCCCCAGTACTGGTCCAACAATATTACTTAGTAGGATATTTTGTTCATTAGCAGAAAAGTGATGATGTGCAGGAAGTAAAGGGAAGTAATGCTAAATAGTTTTTATAATATATAAATAATGAAATTAATAATAATGATAGATAAATAGATAAATAAATAAACAAAGTTTATATAATTTTCAGTTTCTTAAACGGCAAACTCAGGGTACAAAATCTAATATTCATTAATGAAAAGCCCGTTATAAGAAAGTTTTATATTATGGTGGTTTACTTTTAAATTTCGAGAATGATAAAATTGCATGATAATGTTGAAGTGATTGAAATATATGATTTTACTTGAAGGTTACTGAAGCGAGAGGAAACAAAATATGCAGCGCATACCCTAGCAACGTTGACCTAAATACTTAAATGATTTAGCATCATTTTTCAAGAAAGAATGTGGAAAATTTAATTGCGAATTAATTTGCTGAAGATTTTTTCCTTAACTTGATTTTTTTTTCTTATTCTTTCTCAATATTTTACATGGTTTTCTTCCTACCGTCAACCCCTATGACGTCTTCACTAAAAAAGAAGCCACAGAACAAATAGCAAACCGCCATATCGTCAAAATTATTCCTTACGGATAATTTTTAGCACTTAGACAATATGATGACACATTAATTTTTGGGCCATGCCGAATACTTTACTGCAGCTCCTTTCATGGCGTCA
>NC_066556.1:12296995-12321995 GCF_024679095.1 Eriocheir sinensis
TTAGTGTTGAAGAAGGTGATAGCTGGGTGTTGTCAAAGAATAGGGGATAGTTGTTTGGAAGATTGTGTCGGGTGGATAGGTGGAGAAACTGTGTTTTTGAGACGTTGAAGGACACTGGTTCTTCTTGTCCCAATCGGAAATAATAGTAAGGTCTGAGGCTAAGCGTTCAAATTGCCTCAAGCCTGGAATCACTTAGTTCCTGTTGGGTGGATCTTCTATTAAAAGAAGGTGAGTAATGCAGAGTAGAGTCATCGGCGTAATAATGAATACGACAGTTCGTTTTGGAAAGATCATCAATGAATAACAGAAAGAGAGTGGGAAATAGGACAGAACCTTGTGGAACACCACTGTTAATAGGTTTAGGGAAAGAACAGTGACCGTCTACCACAGCAGAAATAGAACGGTCAGAGAGGAAACTTGAGATAAAGGTATAGAAAGAAGGATAGAAACCGTAGGAGGGTAGTTTGGAAAGCAAAGATTTGTGCCAGACCCTATCAAAGGCTTTTGATATGTTCAGCGCAATAGCAAAGATTTCACCGAAACGGCTAAGAGAGGATGACCAAGAGTTAGTTAGGAAGGCAAGGAGGTCACCAGTAGAATGCCCTTGCGGAATCCATACTGGGGATCAGATAGAAGATCAGAAGATGATATATATATATATATATATATATATATATATATATATATATATATATATATATATATATATATATATATATATATATATATATACAGTTCAAGGGCAATATATAAAATATTAAAAAAACTAATAAAAAAAGCCCGCTACTCACTGCTCCTACAAAAAAGTCAAGAGGAGTGGCCGAAAGATAGGCCAATTTCGGGAGGAGAGTTGTCCTGATACCCTTTTCTTGAAAGAGGTCAAGTCGTTGGCAGGAGGAAATACAGATGAAGGAAGATTGGTCGATAATTTACCAGCGTGAGGGATGAAAGAGTGAAGATGCTGGTTAACTCGTGCGTAAAGATTTTGAACAGTAAAGGAATGAGCTTGAGTAGAAAGTCGTGTGCGGCGAGCCCGCGGGAGGGGGGGAGGCATGCAGTTAGCAAGTTCAGAAGAGCAGTCAGCATGAAAATATCGATAGAAGATAGAAAGAGAGGCAACATGGCGGCGGAATTTAAGACGTAGAAGAATATCTGTAAGAGGAGGAGAGCTGATGAGACGAAGAGCCTTTGACTCTACTCTGTCCAGAAGAGCAGTGTGAGTGGAGCCCCCCCCACACGTGAAATACATACTCCCTACGAGGGCGGACAAGGCCCCTGTATATGGATAGCAACTGTGCGGGGAAGAAGAACTGGCGGAGACGATACAGAACGCCCAACCTCGAGGAAGTTGATTTATTGAGAGAGTAGATGTAAAGTTTCTAGTTAAGATTTTGAGTTAAAGATAGACCGAGGATGTTTAGTGTTGAAGAAGGTGACAGCTTGAGTGTTGTAGAAGAATAGGAGATAAGTGTTTGGAAGACAGTGTCGAGTTGATAGGTGGAGTATTTTTTGTTTTTTGAGGCATTGAAGGACACAAGGTTCCTTTTACCTCAATCGGAAATGATAGCAAGGTCTGAGGTTAAGTGTTCTGCATCCTCCAGTCTGGAGTTTTGTAATTCCTGTTGAGAGGGTCTTCTGTTGAAAAAAGTTGAATAATGCAGAAAGGAGCGTATGAATGGATAAGACAGTTAGTTATGGAAAGAGGATCAATGATGGATAACAGGAAGAGAGTGGGTGATAGAACAGAGCCTTGTGGAACACCACTGTTGATAGGTTTAGGAAAAGAACAGTGACCGTCCACCACAGCAGAGATAGAACGGCCGGAAAGGAAACTGGAGAAAAGGAACAGAGAGAGGGATAAAATTCGAAAGAGGGCAGTTTAGAAAGCAAAGACTTGTGCCAGACTCTATCGAAAGCTTTCGATATGTCTAGCGCAACTGAGAAAGTTTCACCGAAACGGCTAAGAGAGGATGACCAAAAATCGAGAGTAAGAAGTTCGCCAGTAGAACGCTTCTTGCGGGACCCATACTGGCGATCAGATAGAAGGTTAGAAGTGGAAAGGTGCTTTTGAATCTTCCGGTTAAGGATTGATTAAAAAACTTTAGATAGACAGGAAAGTAAAGCTATAGGGCGGTAGTTTGAGGGATTGGAACGGTCACAATTTTTAGGCACAGGCTGTATGAAAGCGTACTTCCAGCTGGAAGGAAAGATAGATGTTGAGAGGCAGAGGCGAAAGATATTGACCAGGCAGGGTAACAGCACGGAGGCACAGTTCATAAGGACAATAGGAGGCCCTCCATCAGGTCCATAAGCCTTCTGAAAGTTTAGGCCAGAGAGGGCATAGAAATCATCATTCTTAAGAATCTAAATAACAAGCATAAAAAAGTCAGAGGGGGGATGAGTAGGAGGAATATGCCCAGAATCGTTCAAAGTGGAGTTGTTACAGAAAGTCTGAGCGAATAATTCAGCCCTAGAGATAGATGAGACGGCAGTGCTGTCGTCAGGCTTAAGGGGAGGAGGGAAAGAAAAAGTGAAGTTGGAGGAGATATTTTTAGCTAGGTGCCAGAAGTGTCTGGAAGAATAAGAGAAAGGAATCTTTTGACATTTGATATGGATGAAAGAGCTTTTGGTAAGTCGAAGAATAGATTTGGCACGATTCCGGGATGAAATGTGAAGATTATGGTTAGCGGGAGTTCGAAGGCTCTGGTACCTTTTGTAAGCTGCCTCTCTATCTTTGACAGCACGAGAACAAGCGTGATTTAACCAAGGCTTTTTAGCATGAGAGGTAGAGAAAGTACGTGGAATATATATATATATATATATATATATATATATATATATATATATATATATATATATATATATATATATATATATATATATACACACACAGAGAGAGAGAGAGAGAGAGAGAGAGAGAGAGAGAGAGAGAGAGAGAGAGAGAGAGAGAGAGAGAGAGAGAGAGAGAGAGAGACGCACACACACACACACACACACACACACACACACACACACACACACACACACACACACACACACAAGGAGAGGATATAAATGGAAACATACTTTTACTCTGGGATTTGTTTAAGCAAATCGCATCCGGGAGTATGAGGTCAAAGTCAGCAACAAGGTGTATTGTTTTTATAAACCCTTCCTATAACGGTGTAGAAGGATGTGCAAGAACGTATAGTAAAAAAAAAGAGGATAAGTGCAAGAAAAATATGGATGAGAAAGTAGACGTTGTTGGTCAGGTACTTGTCGACACTTGTAATTATTGGATAGACAAACACTGAATAAACTAAAGTCCGTATATTCTATGGAAAGTAACAGAGAAAGAACGAGTACGTGCGTACGCGATACAGCGACGGGGTGAACTGGCCCCTGAGGCACTGCCAGCCTCTGAGGGGCCACAACGGTCAAAAGCGTGGGTGCCTCCTCCCTGCCCTCGGGCTGCGCGGGCTCCGATGGTTCATCCATCAGGGGCGAGGTAGCGGGGGTGGCGGGCGAGGTGGCGGTGGCGTTAATCCTGGTGTTCCGAACACCGCGCTTGCCCATATGTACACTTAATACTGCGTTATTTCAACGATATATAGGGGCGGCGCCTCGACAGCTCGAACCGCATATAAATCGTAAATGACCATACAGCAATAAGCGGAGTTCACGGGCGGGTGTGGCCCTGGGCCTCACTCACCGGCACAGGTCAAAAAGGGCACGCACGGAATGCGGGCGGCTGGCCGTTACGCCAACCGGCTTGTACACTGCTTTTCACTATTTCTCTTTCCACAGAATCCTACTCACTGCGCCATGTTGGTCAGGTACTTGTCGACACTTGTAATCATTGGATAGACAAACACTGAATAAACTAAAGTCCGTATATTCTATGGAAAGTAACAGAGAAAGAACGAGTAGGCTACGTGCGTACGCGATACAGAGACGGGGTGAACTGGCCCCTGAGGCACTGCCAGCCTCTGAGGGGCCACAACGATCAAAACCGCTGACACCGCGGGATTAGTGTTGCCCCAGGCAAGGTGCCTATATTCAGAACTTACATTACCCACAGACGTGATGGAAGAAATTATACTTACAAAATTTATATTACTTCAATATTATAAATAGCGCCTTCAATTGATTTTTTTTATGTAATACATTATCAATCAAAAAATTGCTATTATACAATGATTGCACACACACACACACACACACACACACACACACACACACACACTCCTTGTCCTGAACTCGCGCGGGTAGGATAATGTTGTTGGAGTTCCTCGGGGCAGTTTTTGATCTCTCTCCTGTCCTCTCGCATATTCCTCTCTTTACTTGTGCTAAATGCAATGTGCTTTGGTATACGAAGATACAGTGCAACGGATTTATACCTCCTGCGACGTGCCTCCGCGTACCCTCCAATGAAAGTGATCCAGAAACTAAAGGAATTACAACTCTTTCGAAACCGCAGTGCTATATAATACAAACGAGTGCTACAAAACATACCACTGATCACCCTACCCTGATTCCGGTGGAGCCCCCTAAAGGTGTCGAAACCCTCTGGTTGAGGCTATCCCCTCTCCACCACCACCACGCTGCTTCGGTGATCATCTGCCTGGTTTATTACCCCCATCGCGCAGCCTCTGCCTCCAAGCTGATCATCCACACCATAGAAAACATAGACCAACAGCGCACACTCTTCCCCTCTGCAAAAGTGATAATCTGTGGTGACCAGTCAGGTTAACATTTGTGACATAGAGGAACAACGAAACCTCACATATGTGGTATTTTTTTCCAACCACGGTTCAAACACTTTAGACTTAATCCTCACCGACCTGACATACCTCTTAACTCCCCCCCAAAACCCTCCCTCCCATGGGGTACAGCACACATCTCTCAGTTCTGTGGACACCTGCGCCCACCACCTCAGGCAAAGCCCCACCCATCACCAAGACATACAGGGCAGTAATGGTTTCAACCACCCGCTCGTTTGGACAGTGGATCACACACCACCCCTGGACTGAAGTTCTCACAGTGTATGACGTACATTACAAGTGGAAACACTACACTGCAGCCTACCAACACATCTTCCCTTAAAAATCACGGCGAGTTAACTATTCAAACACCCCGTGGATCACAATTAGGTTAAAACGCCTAACTGAACAGCGAAACCAAGCCCTCCATAACAACCCCTTATTCTACAAGTCACTGCGAAACCAAGTAATCCGAAAAATAAAGAAAGCCAAAGCCATATATTACGCCAGAAGATCCACAGCCTCAAACAGTCTTACATCAGCAAATGGTATTAAAAAATGAGGACCTGTATGGACTTACCAAAAACAACCCATCCCATACGTCTCTCACCTCACGGCGTCAGAAGCAGCTAAGGCCATCAACATTCATTTTGCCTCCATCTGTCAATCCCTCTCCAGCCTTGACCTCACCTCACTCCCAGCCTACCTTTCCACCCAGTCATCCCTACCCCTAGTCCAGGACTATGAGGTTGCCAGGTCACTGTGCCGGCTTAAATCCAAACGCTCCACAACACCAGTCGACCTACCCATCAAAATTTATCAAGAGTTTACCCCTGAATTAGCCACTTGCCTCGATTTTTTTGTTTTACAGCAAAGGAGACAGCTCAAGGGCTTAAAAATTAGAAAACAATAATGAATAAAAAGCCCGCTACTTACTGCCCCTAAAAAAGATTAGAGAGGAGCGGCCGAAAGAGAAGTAAATTTCGGAAGGAGAGGTGTCCTGATACTCTCCTCTTGAAAGAGTTCAAGTCGTAGGCAGGAGGAAATACAGATGAAGGAAGATTGTTCCAGAGTTTACCAGCGTAAGGGATGAAAGAGTGAAGATGCTGGTTAACTCTTGCATAAGGGGTTTGGACAGTATAGGGATGAGCTTGAGTAGAAAGTCGTGTGTGGCGAGGCCGCGGGAGGGGGGGGAGCCATGCAGATAGCATGTTCAGAAGAGCAGTCAGCGTGAAAATATCAGTAGGAGATAGAAAGGGAGGCAACATGGCGGCGGAATTTAAGAGGTAGAAGACTATCGGTACGAAGAAGAGAGCTGATGAGACGAAGAGCCTTAGACTCCACTCTGTCCAGAAGAGCTGTGTGAGTGGAGCTCCCCCCACACGTGAGATGCATACTCCATACGAGGGCGGACAAGGCCCCTGTATATGGATAGCAACTGTGCGGGGGAGAAGAACTGGCGGAAACGATACAGAACGCTCAACCTCGAGGAAGCTGATTTAGTGAGAGAGAAGATGTGAAGTTTCCAGTTTAGATTTTGAGTAATAATTATCAACTCCTCCCTTCGTCAGAGTCAGTGTACCGCTGACTGGAAAACAGCTTATGTCACTCCAGTCCCAAAAACCTCAAACCCTCAATCACTAAGCGACCTTAGACCCATCTCTATCCCTCCGATTCCCAGGCTCCTGTGTGAAGACTTCGTCTTCAAATGGACATATTCTCACCTTTCCCCACTTATTGACACACATCAGTACGGCAACATGAAGACCTCTCCACCACACACTACCTAATCAGTCTCCTCGACTTTGCCTTCAGAAATCCTGTAAAACGTAAAACTTCAGTAGCCCTTGCATTCACAGAGTTCAGAAAGACTTTTGACCTCATCCACTACACCACCGTCATCAAGAAGCCAATTAACCTCGGTCTCCACCCCGGCATAGTGTTCTGGCTGGCCGACTTCCTCTCCCAGCAAAGCTAGGTGGTGAGGTATCAGGGAGTGGCCTCTCCCCCTCAGCACCTCGCCTGTGGTGTGCCTCAAGGGACCAAAATTGGATCACTGTGCTTCCTGGTCATGATTAATGACGCGCTGACCCACACGTCCCACCGCTGGAAGTAAGTAGACGACACCACGCTGGGAGTCACCATCAACAAC
This sequence comes from Eriocheir sinensis, assembly GCF_024679095.1. Taxonomy (NCBI): domain Eukaryota; kingdom Metazoa; phylum Arthropoda; class Malacostraca; order Decapoda; family Varunidae; genus Eriocheir; species Eriocheir sinensis. The sequence continues at coordinate 12,303,890 of NC_066556.1, forward strand.
AACGACTCTGACTACAGTCAACTCCAAGACCTTCTACTCAGCCTACAGTCAACAACTAAGTCACTGTCAACGACACCAAAACCACAGTATTGCACATTAACACCTCCTCACTCCCCGTCGCTTCCCCCGCAATCTCCATCAACGACATTCCCCTCCAGGTAATCGAGTCAGCCAAGCTACTTGGGGTAACAATAGACAATAAGCTCACATGAAAAGACCACACTACCCTACTTATCAAATCCGCCACCTACAAACTATATCTATTGCGGCGCCTCAAGACGCTGGGGACTCCTGAGCGTGTACTGGCGAATGTGTACGCCCAGTGACATCTCAAGTAATGAACGGCTTACTCTTTTGATTTTGCGGCGCCCTTGTCATTAAGCCGCGAATTTTGGAAAATCAACCGCTTTGGTGGGAATCGCCATAACTCCCTTATTTCTAAGGCTACAGAAATGTTTGTGGTATCAATCGACGGCAAATGAATGAATTCCAATATGGTGCATAACATTTCCCTACTCTCAGTAGTTTCGTCGCTAGAGATCGAAACCTAAACCCTGTCGAGAGCGATTTTGACGAACTCCAAACACTTTGTCGTTTTCGTCTAGTGTGACATTGCTATTGCCTCTGAAAAGCTGTACTTTGGCATGTAGCCCCTCTTGGCAATACAGTTTGACCAACTCGAAGGAATTTTTGATAGCTCGATTCCAAGTTCGTTGTCGAGCCGTCACAAAATAGCCTGTTTTTCGGGCCTTTTGCCGCGATTTGGACACGTCCTAGTTGTTTGCTTATAACATTTTTCTTTATCTACTGCTTTCCAATTTTTTTCTGATTATCAGTCTGTATTAAAAGAGCTTTCATTTGCCACCAAGCACGCCTTCTTAGCTTTTTGCTCGAGCTCGACCAGCAGTCGCGATGAAAATTCGCCGAATCAGACTCATTTCACGCGCCGGGACGAAAAACCTTCCTGAAGCCTCAAAAATTTATATATCTGCATATAAAAGATCATATATGAACACTTCAATATGTTGACTATCTTATATTAAAACCATTTTAAGATATCTATATAAAAAGTTGCCATTTTTATATAATAATTTCACTATATAAATCAACCTATATTAAATGCCTTATTATACATGTTACTTCTCCTTTTTTTTTAGTATTCAATCATATTTCTTCCCATTTATGAATAATGCAATGTGTGATTACATAAAAACTAATAATATATGAAACATGTGAACAGAATAATACTATAAAGTTAATGTATATTGTGCGCTATAAAGTGTTTGTAGTATGTTGATATATGTGTCATTTTAATTAAGTAATTGTGTATAAATTACTTCCAGTATATGTTAAATTATATTCAAGTTTAAAAGTACATGTATAAACTTTATAAACTGTTTTATTGTTTAGTTATAAAAAAGGGTGGGAACGCGTTATATATATATATATATATATATATATATATATATATATATATATATATATATATATATATATAAATATATATATATATATATATATATATATATATATATTCATAAATGGGAAAAAATATGGTTGAGTACTAAAAAAAAGAAGAAATAACATGTACGTTTAATAAGGCGCTAATATAGGTTGATTTATATAGTGAAATGATTATATAAAAATAGTAACTTTTTATATTGATTTTAATAAAAGATAGTCAACATATTGAAGTGTTCATATATGATTTTTTATGCAAATATATTAATTTTTGTGGTGTCAGGAAGGTCTTTCGTCACAGCGCGTGAAATGAGTCAGATTCGGCGAATGTTCGTCGCAAATTCTGGTCGAGCTCGAGCAAAAACTACTGAAGCTAGGAAGGCGTGCTTGGTGGCAAATGAAAGCTCTTTTAATACAGATTGATAATCAGAAAAAAATGGAAAGCAGTAAATAAATTTAAAAGTTATAAGCAAACAACTAGGACGTGTCCAAATCGCGGCAAAAAGGCCGAAAAAGTCTATTTTGTGACTGCTCGACGACGAACTTGGAATCGAGATATCAAAACATCCTTCGAGTTGGTCAAACTACATTGCCAAGAGGGGCTACAAGCAAATTACAGCCTTCTAGAGGCAATAGCAAAGCCACACTAAACGAAAAGGGCAAAGTGTCTGGAGATCGTCAAAATCGGTCTCGACAGGGTTTACGTTTCGAGCTCTAGCGACGAAACTAATGGGAGTAGGGAAATGTTATGCACTATATTGGAAAGCACATTGGCAGGGCTAAATCATTTGTTAAATAAGAGTTTTGAAATTCTCAAAAAAATGAGCGGTTTTCAAAGTTGGGAATTCAAATTTTTTTTGTCAGTCGTTTTTTGCGAATTTATTCAATTTGTGAGCCTTTTGAGTCGGTTTTCGAGCCCGGTCGCTAATTACAAAATATAACCCTTTCATTGTGCTGTCGATTGATACCAAAAACATTTCTGTAGCCTTAGAAATAAGGGAGTTATGGCGATTCGCACCAAAGTGGTTGATTTTCCAAAATTCGCTGTTTAATGACAAGGCAAGTGTCCGTTCCATGGTATAGCCTAATAACAGGAGGGTTCATTGGTACACCACATTCATGCTCCCAAAGCTCACATACGCGTCTCCAGCTTGGTCCTCCTCTTTCAACCTCACACAATGCCGCCAACTTGAAAAGGTACAAAAACGAGCCTGTAGGATCATCCTGGGCCCCACTTACGAGTAAACCACCTACCAAGACGCCTTCGATTCCTTCACATTCATCACCCTCCAAGAGCGACACTCGACTCTGCTGCAGCGTTGTGCAACCAGTCTCCTCAACCACCCCAGACACCGCAGACTTCTCCCGCTTGCAGGGACTACAACAAATTGGCTCCAATACAGGCACGGACAGACCGCCACAAGAACAACACCGTGCCCGTATTGGTCAGCAAAATTGACCCCATGCAAACCACTCTCAGGAATAGAATTTGTAAATACTGCATTTCCATATTTATTACATTTTTCCATTATCACATTTTTTTAATATTGTTGTTGTTGTTTTTGTTGTTGTTTTTCTTCTTCTTCATTTTCTTCTTGGTCTTCTTCTTCTTCTTGTTATTATTATTATTATCATCATCATCATTATTATAGAAGCATTGCCAACACATTTTGTCCACATAATTTAGGGATATTTTCAGCTCAAGGGCTGCAATTCTTTTCCTAATGAATTGTTTTCTTCTTCTTCTTCTTCTTCTTCTTCTTCTTCTTATTATTATTAGTAGTAGTAGTAGTAGTTTTATTATTGTTATTACGTAAGCTTTGACCTTGGTTGGAGTTGGGGGTGTTCAATTTCATTCTGAGTCAATTATCTGCATTCAATACGCTATATCATATTCATTATATTTTTCACAAACTGGTTCTTCGAGCTGGATACACTGAAATATTCATTGCTCCCAAGCACGGTTGAAAGTCTGAGATTAGCAATCCAACAATATTTCCAAGTAACCTATTATTACAGGGCGCTCGCTAATTACGTGCGATACCCTTAGGCTCAAGCAGGACTCTTGCCGTTTGTAAACACGGAAATAATGAATTATGGTGAGACTCGGACTGATAATTACCCACGGTTCCGGGAAATCTTATACCCAGGCTACCACTTGTTAATTAACGTGCTAGTGGTTGATGGTAGTTCCGAGACATACGTGAAACGGTCGGCTAAGTTGTTTGAGATTCATTAGACCATTGAATCATCCCTGTAGACTTGCGAGCCATGCACAGTGTAGCTACATCCAACCTGGGAAGGCAGGCAACACATTTGGCACGAAGTCAAAGGTGCCATTAATTTTAATTATGAGCGGGGGGCAACTAAATTTAATCATAAAGTAATTTGAAAATTGTTAGGATTTATCCACCTCTTGTTATTGGTTAATTCGCTTACGTAATTTTTCTGAGCACCTCTTAGGCGGTTATTATTTAATTCAATTAAAATATTGTCTACTAAGAGGAATGTTGCAAGTCATTAGGCTTATTGCGCCACTCTTAGTGACCAAATAACTCAAGGACTCCAGAGCCTTAGCGTGGATCAAACGCAAGTAAAAACCTGGAACCGCCTGTTAGAGAACCGATTAACAGATTTGGGGAAGTTGTATACTTCTCTCTTTGATGAAATACAGGATTATGAGGAATTTATTAAGGTCTTTCTAGAAAAGGCTTCACTAGAGGAGAAAATCCTTTCCCTCTTAACTCAAATTAATACAGCCCTAATTGAGGAGCCAAATCCATCAGTAAACTTGAAACAAATTTTGGATCTACACAAAATTGAACTACCAGAATTTGATGGGAAATACTCAGAGTGGGATTCCTTTTGGGATCGATAATCCGCTAGTGTAGATTCTAGAGCCGAACTAACTCCTGTGGATAAACTTAACTATCCGAATGAAGCATTGAAGGGTAATGCTAAGACACTAATAGATGATAATTATGAGGATGCAGTGAAATTATTAAAAAAACACCTATGATAACCCGAAAAGGAAACAAAATGAGTTTGTATTGCACTTAATTCACATTAAATCCCCATGCCGTAATGCAAGCTCATTGTCGGAGTTTCGGGCCCAATTAGAATGCACCCTCATGAAATTGGAAAATCTGGGCTATAACTGAGCTCTTTCTAGTTGGTTCATCTCCTCTGTCTTGAGGGAGAAATTTCCTGCCAAGACGGTGAAGATGATACAGCAGAATGTCAACAAAGACTATTTAGTGCTTGGAATGTTCGCGTTATGAAGAAGGCATGCTTATTTCCTATCTGAGTACTCTGTATGGTGTGTATATTGGTGCGTTGAATGTTCTAGGGTGTGCTATATTTTCTGATTAGGTATTTGATAGTTTAAAATCAAGTTATCAATACTGATGGCTAAGACTTCATTGTCATTCTATTACTAAATACATCTGTGCTGTTTATCTCTCACCTAAATCTACTAACTATGTAAAATTCTTTGACTATTTGAAATCTATAGTGGAGCACATCTTGGCCCACTCTCCCTTCGCCGAAATCTTCATTTTGGGAGATTTCAATGTTCACCACCAGCTTTGACTTTCATCCTCTTTCACTGACCAGCCTGGTGAACAAGCATACAGCTTTGCTCTCCTCAACGATCTAGAGCAGTTGGTTCAGCACTCTACACGTATTCCCGACCGTCTTGGAGACAGGCCCAACATACTAGACCTCCTCCTTTTTTTTTTTTTTTTTACAACAAAGGAGGCAGCTCAAGGGCACACAAAAAAGAAAACAATAATAAAAAAAAAAGCCCGCTACTCGCTGCTCTCAAAAAAGAAACAAAAGAGGTGACCGAAAGGAAGATCAAATACGGGAGGAGAGGTGTCCTGATACCCTTCTCTTGAAAGAGTTCAAGTCGTAGGCAGGAGGAAAAACAGATGAAGGAAAATTGTTCCAGAGTTTACCAGAGTGAGGGATGAAAGAGTGAAGATGCTGGTTAACTCTTGCATAAGGGGTTTGGACAGTATAGGGATGAGCTTGAGTAGAAAGTCGAGTGCAGCGGGGCCGCGGGAGGGGGGGAGGCATGCAGTTAGCAAGTTCAGAAGAGTAGTCAGCGTGGAAATATCGATAGAAGATAGAAAGAGAGGCAACATTGCGGCGGAATTTAAGAGGTAGAAGACTATCAGTATGAGGAGGAGAGCTGATGAGACGAAGAGCCTTAGCCTCCACTCTGTCCAGAAGAGCTGTGTGAGTGGAGCCCCCCCACACATGAGATGCATACTCCATACGAGGGCGGACAAGGCCCCTGTATATGGACAGCAACTGTGCAGGGGAGAAGAACTGGCGGAGACGGTACAGAACGCCCAGCCTCGAGGAAGCTGATTTAGTAAGAGATGAGATATGAAGTTTCCAGTTGAGATTTTGAGTTAAGGATAGACCGAGGATGTTTAGTGTTGAGGAAGGTGATAGCTGGGTGTTGTCAAAGAATAGGGATAGTTGTTTGGAAGATTGTGTCGAGTGGATAGGTGGAGAAACTGTGTTTTTGAGGCGTTGAAGGACACCAGGTTCTTCTTGCCCCGATCGGAAATAATAGTAAGGTCTGAGGCTAAGCGTTCTGCAGCCTTCAGCCTTGAGTCGTTAAGTTCCTGAAGGGTGGGTCTTCTATTAAAAGAAGTTGAGTAATGCAGAGTGGAATCATCGGCGTAGGAATGGATAGGACAGTTCGTTTTGGAAAGAAGATCATCAATGAACAACAGAAAAAGAGTGGGAGATAGGACAGAACCTTGTGGGACACCACTGTTAATAGATTTAGGGGAAGAACAGTGACCGTCTACCACGGCAGAAATAGAACGGTCAGAAAGGAAACTGGAGATAAAGGTACAGAGAGAAGGATAGAAACCGTAGGAGGGTAGTTTAGAAAGCAAAGATTTGTGCCAGACCCTATCAAAAGCTTTTGATATGTCCAGCGCAATAGCAAAAGTTTCACCGAAACGGCTAAGAGAGGATGACCAAGAGTCAGTTAAGAAGGCTAGGAGATCACCAGGAGAACGCCCCTTGCGGAACCCATACTGGCGATCAGATAGAAGGTCAGAAGTGGAAAGGTGCTTTTGAATCTTCCGGTTAAGGATTGATTCAAAAGCTTTAGATAGACAAGAAAGTAAAGCAATAGGACGGTAGTTTGAGGGATTGGAGCGGTCACCCTTCTTAGGTACAGGCTGTATGAAGGCATACTTCCAGCAAGAAGGAAAGGTAGATGTTGACAGGCAGAGGCGAAAGAGTTTGACCAGGCAGGGTGACAGCACGGAGGCACAGTTTTTAAGGACAATAGGAGGCACTCCATCAGGTCCATAAGCCTTCTGAGGATTGAGGCCAGAGAGGGCATAGAAAACATCATTTTGAAGAATCTTTATAACAGGCATAAAGGAGTCAGAGGGGGGATGAGTAGGAGGAATATGCCCAGAATCGTCCAGAGTGGAGTTTTTGAAAAAGTTTGAGAGAAGAGTTCAGCCTTAGAGATAGATGAGACGGCAGTGTTGCCGTCAGGACTGAGGAGTGGAGGGAAAGATGAAGAAGTGAAGTTGGAGGAGATGTTTTTGGCTAGATGCCAGAAGTCACGGGAAGAGTTAGAGAAAGCAAGGTTTTGACATTTTCTATTAATGAAAGAATTTTTGGTTAGTCGGAGAATAGATTTGGCACGATTTCGGGCAGAAATGTAAAGATCATAATTAGCATTAGTTTGAAGGCTCTGGTACCTTTTGTGAGCTACCTCTCTATCATTGACAGCACGAGAACAAGCGTGATTAAACCAAGGCTTTTTAGCGTGAGGAGTAGAGAAAGAACGAGGAATGTATGCCTCCATTCCAGAGACAATCACCTCCGTGATGCGCTGAGCACACACAGAAGGGTCTCTATCCTGGAAGCAATAATCATTCCACGGGAAATCGGAAAAGTACATCCTCAGGTCGTCCCACCGAGCTGAAGTAAAATGCCAGAAGCATCGCCTCTTCGGTGGGTCCAGAGGGTGTACAGGAGCGATAGGACAGGATGCAGAAATAAGATTGTGATCGGAGGAGCCCAACGGAGAGAACAGTTTGCAGGATAAGCAGAAGGGTTTGAGGTAAGGAAGAGGTCTAGAATGTTGTGCCGATCTTCAAGACGGTCGGGAATACGTGTAGGGTGCTGGACCAACTGCTCTAGGTCGTTGAGGATAGCAAAGTTGTAGGCTTGTTCACCAGGATGGTCAGTGAAAGAGGATGAAAGCCAAAGCTGGTGAACATTGAAATCTCCTAGGATGGAGATTTCAGCGAAGGGAGAGTGGGTCAAGATGTGCTCCACTTTAGAATTCAAATAGTCAAAGAATTTTACATAGTTGGTAGAGTTAGGTGAGAGATAAACAGCACAGATGTATTTAGTAATAGAATGACAATGAAGTCTTAGCCAGATGGTGGAAAATTCAGAAGAGTCAAGGTCGTGGGCACGAGAGCAAGTGATGTCGTTGCGCACGTAGGCGCAACATCCAGCTTTGGATTGAAATTTAGGATAAAGATAGTAGGAGGGAACAGAGTAGAGATTGCTGTCAGTAGCCTCAGAAACCTGTGTTTCGGTAAGGAAGAGAAGGTGAGGTTTAGAGGAGGAGAGATGATGTTCCACAGAATGAAAATTAGAGCGAAGACCGCGAATGTTGCAGAAATTGAGAAGAAAGAGGTTCGAGGAGTTATCAAGACACCTCTCGGGTCGGCAGCCAGAAGGGGAGTCCTCCCTGGGGGAATTTGTGGTCCCCCCCCCAGGCGGGGACTCCGAGGCTTGGTGTATGTGCGCAATTTTGAAATTTTAATTTTGGGAAAAGGTGTATATGTTGTGTGAATGTAGTGTGGTGTGGATAAAGAGAGGATCTGTCTTTAGAGAGCATGCTGAACTACTCTCCGGTGTTGGTGAGACAATAGGGAAACGGTTAGTGAGGACATGGGAAGGGTCTTTGGAGGGCTTCAGCTCACTTCTCACCTCCCATATATACCTCACCGCGAGTGGCTTGCGCCCGTTCGGTAGGTGTCTTCCTACCTACCTCTAACCATTCTGCTTACTCTGTCAAACTGTTCTCTCCGTTGGTCTCCTCCGATCACAACCTTATTTCTGTATCCTGTCCTATCGCTCCTGTACATCCTCTGGACCCACCGAAGCGGCGATGCTTCTGGCATTTTGCTTCAGCTCGGTGGGACGACCTGAGGATGTACTTTTCCGAATTTCCGTGGAATGATTACTACTTCCAGGAGAGAGAACCCCTTTGTGTGTGCTCAGCGCATTACCGAAGTGATTGTCTCTGGAATGGAGGCATACAGTACATTTCACGTACTTTCTCTACTCCCCATGCTAAAAAGCATTGGTTTAATCACGCTTGTTCTCGTGCTATCAAAGATAGAGAGGCAGCTCACAAAAGGTACCAGAGCCTTCGAACTCCCGCTAACCATGATCTTTATATTTCCGCCCGGAATCGTGCCAAATCTATTCTTCGACTTACCAAAAACTCCTTAATCCATAGCAAATGTCAACACCTAGAGTTCTCTAATTCTTCCAGAGACTTCTGGCACTTAGCCAAAAACATCTCCGCAAATTTCACTTCTTCTTCTTCCCTCCTCTTCTTAACCCAGACGGCAGCACTGTCGTCTCATATATCTCTAAGGCTGAACTTTTCACTGAAACTTTCTGTAACAACTCCACTGTGGACGATTCTGGGCATATTCCTCCTACTCATCCCCCCTCTGACACCTTCATGCCTATTAAGATTCTTAAGAATGATGTTTTCTATGCCCTCTCTGATCTCAACTCTCAGAAGGCTTATGGACCTGATGGAGTGCCTCCTATTGTCCTTAAAAACTGTGCTTCCGTGTTGACACCCTGCCCGGTCAAACTCTTTCGCCTCTGCCTATCAACATCTACCTTTCCTTCCTGATGGAAGTACGCCTTCGTACAGCTTGTGCCTACGAACGGTGACCGTTCCAATCCCTCAAACTACCGCTCAATAGCTTTACTTTCCTGTCTATCTAAAGCTTTTGAATCAATCCTTAACCGAAATATTAAAAAACACCTTTCCACTTCTAACCTTCTATTTGATTGCCAGTATGGGTTCCGCAAGGAGCGTTCTACTGGGGATCTTCTTGCTCTCTTAACTGACTCTTGGTCATTCTCTCTTAGCAGTTTCGGTGAAACTTTCTCAGTTGCGCGAGACATATCGAAAGCCTTCGATAGAGTCTGGTACAAGTCTTTGCTTTCTAAACTGCCCTCTTTCGGATTCTATCCCTCTCTCTGTTCCTTTATCTCCAGTTTCCTTTCCAGCCGTTCTATCTCTACCGTGGTAGACGGTCACTGTTCTTCCCCTAAACCTATCAACAGTGGTCTTCTTTCAACAGAAGACCCTCTCAGCAGGAATTACATGACTCCAGACTGGAGGATGCAGAACGCTTTACCCTCTAAGTGCTATGGCCGGGCATGGTTTGAACCCCGTACTATTGAAGCCGGGGAGAAGTGAAGACAAAATTCACACGTTAGCATCTCAGAAGTTGCAGTGTGATTTGGGAGGGAGGGAGGAAGTAATGAATGAAGAAGGGGAAAACACTGGTGTTTTATATTGGGGAAGGATTAGCAGAGATAATTATCTTCCTCTCGTTCTTTCTTCTTTCCTTTCTTACTTTCTCTCTCTTTCTCTCTTTTCTCTTTTTTCTTTCTTCTTCTTTCTTTCTTCCTTTCATTCTTTTTCTTTTATTTTTTTAGCCTTATCTCTCTTTCATTTTTACTTTTTCTTCCTTTCTTTCTTTTTTCCCTTTTTTCTTCTCGATTTCTCCTTTATATATTTATTTCTCATTATTTTTTTTCTCTCTTTATTTTGCTTTCTTTCCGTTTCCTTCCCTCTTTCTTCCTTTCTTTCTTTCTTTCTCGCATTCTTCATCTCTCTTTTTTCTCTTTCTCCTTCCTTCTCTCTTTTTTGTTTCTTTCTCTCTTTATTTCTTTATTTCACTCTTGATTTCTCTTTTCTTTCTCTCTTCCCTTTCTTTCTCTTTCATTCTTCTTCTCTCTTTCTTTATCTCCTTATTTCTTTTTTGCTTTCTCCCTTTCACTTTCTCCTTTCTTTTTTTCTTCCTCTCATTCTTCTTCACATACGCAGGATATTTTGAGGAGGGAGGGAGGAGAGGAGGATGGGGATAGATGGGGAAGGAGGAGGAGGAGGGGAAATCATTATGGAAAGGAACTCTCTCTCTCTCTCTCTCTCTCTCTCTCTCTCTCTCTCTCTCTCTCTCTCTCTCTCTCTCTCTCTCTCTCTCTCTCTCTCTTCAAATTTATTCAGGTTATTGGTGGCGATGGTGACGATTATAGGTGACCTGACCTTGGGAGGAGTGTCAGGTCACCCTGGTACACCACTCTCTCTCTCTCTCTCTCTCTCTCTCTCTCTCTCTCTCTCTCTCTCTCTCTCTCTCTCTCTCTCTCAGCATATCTTGGTATTAGTTCACAGTGCTGTGCAGTGACTCCAAAAATTAGGGATATCTATATGACTATTATGAAATCAGCCCCTTGCCATAAGTAGAAAACAGTAAACTGATCGTTGTGTTCATGTAGGGTATGTTGCTTAGTTGTGGTATCATGAATGAAGTAGATGTAGTGATGTGAATTTTGTCAGGAGTTGCTGGTTGCTAATAGAAATCCCTCGTACTCATAAACGATGCAATTTAACTTGCATGTTGAGTGTCAATATCCTACTTTTTAAACAGCAAAATGAAATAGTGCCATTATTACCATTTACCATTACATACCTTGGATAATTATAATCATTACATATATTTTTAATGCACGCACTCTGTACGTTTAAATTATTATCTATATGAAAAAAAAACTAATATATTTGAAGTAATTCTGGAGTGACGTAGAGTGAGGTATAAGGTAAAATCTTTAAATCTAAGGTAATTGTCCTCAAAATCTAAGGTAATTCCGAAAGTCAATTCCGAGAACTCTGTTCCTTTGTCTCCTCCCGCCGTCATTTGGTGTAGTTACATTTGTCTCCTCTCAGTACGCTACTTGTGCTTGAAGCCTTACACGTGCGACATTTGAAATGATGATTTTCATTATTATGTGCAGTACTTAATTAGTTGTATTTCATTTTAGAATGTCACACCGACATTATTTTTCATAGATTTCTTCAAAATAAAGATCTTATCAGAAAGTGGATTTCGCTCGTCATAGATGTCACAGGAGAGAGAGAGAGAGAGAGAGAGAGAGAGAGAGAGAGAGAGAGAGAGAGAGAGAGAGAGAGAGAGAGAGAGAGAGAGAGAGAGAGATAAATTATTTGTTTTACCGTACCAATATGGCGGTCAGCGGCCGGCAGTATAGGCTTTGGAGTGGCCCTCAGCGGGCGCCGCTTTTCACTGTGAGGTGAAGCATGGGGGGTAGGGGTGGGCGGAGTCTAGCCGGAGAGCAAGTCCACCCATAACATTGGCTTTCTCGCTCCCAGATCGTCGGAGTAAATGAGTTTGTCTGCCATATTTCTTCCACATATCATATGTTTTTAGTTATTCAAATGTTGCAGTATATGCACTAGGGATGTAAGTACAGGTTTTCATAGAAAAAACACCAGCATTTCCTTGTATTTATTCAGTAGAAGATGAGAAGAAATGTTTCACACTCGCCTTGATCCCTCACACTTCCTCTGTTTAATGTTCATTATATATTGACCATGGCCTCACTTTTAATGTAGAAGGATGTACAGCCTTCTATGTAGAGCGTCTCAGATGTGATGAGAACTCACTACGAGAAAACAGAAGGAAGTATTGGGGCAGGAAGGGGAAAAGTTTACCAATGCGCAAGTAATAGTCTATATTTGACTCAACGTCAACCAACCGTGTTACACAATCATGTATGTCACTGATAGAGGAATATTAACCAGTAAATAGAGAAAGTGCAGCATACAGGTCAGGAACCAATTACTGAGAGGGGTTGGTTTCATGTTTTTAGGGAGAGAAATGGTTGTGGAGTGGTGGAGATGGCTTGATCACCAGAGGTGAGAAAAAAAAAAAAGACTTACAAGAGTGGAATAAATAATAGAAGATAACTCCTATAAGAGAGAGAGAGAGAGAGAGAGAGAGAGAGAGAGAGAGAGAGAGATGACAATGAGAGAAAATGAGAATGAGAAAGAGAATGAGAGGTAATGAGAATTAGAGAATAAGAATGAGAATGAGAGAGAATGAGGGAGACTCGTTATGAGAGGTAATGCACATGTGAGAATGAGAGAAAGAGAGAGAGAGAGAGAGAGAGAGAGAGAGAGAGAGAGAGAGAGAGAGAGAGAGAGAGAGAGAGAGAGAGAGAGAGAGAGAGAGAGAGAGAGAGAGAGAGATGTATTATATTGTACTGTACTGTATATTGTATGTTTTTTTTTGTATATATATATTTTTTATAGTTTATGTAGTTATGTACTTATTTTTTATATAGATTTTATTCTGCCCTTTGAATAGGCAGCACACGACAGTGCATCTTTGGGTTTGTAAATAGTATATATGTATCTATGCTTAAATAATAAGAGAGAGAGAGAGAGAGAGAGAGAGAGAGAGAGAGAGAGAGAGAGAGAGAGAGAGAGAGAGAGAGAGAGAGAGAGAGAGAGAGAGAGAGAGAGAGAGAGAGAGAGAGAGAGAGAGAGAGAGAGAGAGAGAGAGAGAGAGAGAGAGAGAATTACATAAAATTACATAGATAACCAGACCACACATTCCCTAAGGCCCAAAGTAGGTGGTCTGTCCTAAACCTAAGTGACAGTTGTTATGCGGCCACCATGGCGTTGAAACTGACTTAGTGAACATTTAGATGGAGGAGACAGCTAGCGGTCTAGATTATTCTTAAACGATACAATCGAGTTACACTGCACCACTGACGGTGGTAATCTGTTCCAATCTCGAACGACAGCATTAGTGAAGAATAATTTTGTGCAATCTAAATGAACTTGTCTACATTTCAGTTTAGCGCCATTATTTCTCGTTCGCGTCGAATCATCCATCACAAACAGCTTGGTCGGATCCACGTTGGTAAAACCGTTAAGTATTTTAAAGCACTTGATCAGTTTTCCTCTGAGGTGGCGTTTTTCAAGAGAAAACAGATTTAGATGTGACAGCCTCTCCTCGTAGGGTTTGTTTGGTAATGAAGGAATCATCTTGGTTGCTCTATGCTGAGCACCTTCTAATTTAGCAATGTCTTTCGCATGGCAGGGAGACCAAAACCGCACGGCATACTCCGAATGAGGTCTGACGAAACTATTATACAAAGGTAGTATAACATCTTTATTCTTGAATGAAAAATTTCTCTTAATCAAACCGATCATCCTGTTTTTTTTTTTTAACGGACTCGTTGCACTGCTGGGAAAACTTGAGGTTAGCCGCGACTGTGACGCCAAGATCTTTGACCGAGTGAACGTTTAACGCCGCACATTTCATAGTCCTTCTTTATATTTCTAGATCCAACCTGCAGAATCTGGCACTTGTTTATATTAAAAGTCATTTCCCATTTTACTGACCAATCTGATATTTTATGCAAATCTTCTTGTAGGCTCCGCCTGTCACATTCCGTAAGTACCGCATTGCCGATTTTCGTGTCATCCGCAAATTTACTAATGAAATTATTGAGACCAAGGTCAATGTCGTTGATGTAAATGACGAAGAGAATGGGTCCCAGGATAGAGCCTTGGGGGAGATTGAAAATGACGGGGAATGATAATGAAAATGAGAGAGAGGTAATGAGAGAGAGAGAGAGAGAGAGAGAGAGAGAGAGAGAGAGAGAGAGAGAGAGAGAGAGAGAGAGAGAGAATTAGAGAATAAGAATGAGAGAGAATAAGAATGAGAAAATAAGAATGAGAGAATGAGAATTAACGTTGTCAGGCAAATGAGTGCCCGTGGATTGAATCGACTCGGTAACTTGCCCAGTTTTACACTCCTAATTTACATGTTTTGCAAAATAACTGTGTTCATTGTACTTCTGATAGTACCAAAAGACCTCTTCATTCCAGTAATGTGACCTGATTGTGTGTTAAAGCCATGGGAGATGAATGACAGATGATTTCCTTGAAATTTCCACCAAGGAATCATTCGTATTTTTTTGTGTCGCTCTTTTTCAAGCTCAGTTTTCTCGCCTCCTATATATAATGCTTCACCACAAATATAATTTTGTCTTACCGATGAAACCTTATGCTGCCATCGCCCCATCTGTGGGCACAACCAAAGGCAGAGCAAGCCGGCATGAAGGCAAAATATTGAGGTGTGTGGGTGTCGCGCGTCCGGCCAGCCGGCCAGTGTTATGGGTGGACTTGAGGGAGGAGGCGGAGCAAAGCCCAGGCCAAGACTGCTTCACTTCTGTGACGTCATGCCCTCTCCTTCCATTCTTCCTCCAAGGTAAAGGTCAGTCAAGCGCACGGTATCTATTCTACCACAACTTTATTTCGCGTGACGTCACACTGGGCATAGCGGCCGGTGTAAACCTACCTCCTTGGATATACGCAATGCTCTCAGACCAACGGCTACCCTTTATATAAGATTCTGGATGATTTAAAGCATGGATGCCTTATGAAATTGTTATTATTTTATTAGAAAAGGATAATAACATACAAATGCTCAAGTCAGGAATAGAACGTGACAATACTCATGTGTGTTTTTCTAAGTCCTCCCTGTTTACGTATTCTCTCACGCAGTTTATATGTGGCACCGTTTTCTGTAATGGAATAAAAGGCCCATTGCACTATAGTCGGTTCCACGAGAGCTGGCGGAGATTTCCCTTTAAGGGGGAACTCACGGACTTGGTATCATTGCATGGGTGATGGTACTGCGCGCTCATTGACAAATTTTTAACTTGTTCTGATGCACATAAAATTGACTTTGTATTCCTACCAAAACCCTTTGTGAGTTGTAAGGTAACAGATTGCACGGATAAAAACTAATGCAATAATATCTTTATTGATAAGTATGTGCCTTTTAAACTATTATAAATCGACCTGAAACGACATTCATAACATAACTAAGTCATAGTCATAGTCAGCTAGTAGTCAGTGAAGAGTCACAGTGAATTGTGCTAAGGAGGAATATTAATTAAACTACAGAAGCTGTGCAAGGTGTTTTACATATCTCCCTCCCACGGAGTCTCCTGACGGCGACACGGAACCCAAGTAACACGTCCGGCATAACAGTATATATAGACTTTGATCCTGAGGTTCACGACTCCCGTGTGTTCGCTCGACACGCTGCCTTGCCTGTCCGTGGTTGGTGTGGTGCGGGGGGTGGCGTAACAGTATGTACACTTCATGGATCATGCATCAGTGCTAAAGAATATATATATATATATATATATATATATATATATATATATATATATATATATATATATATATATATATATATATATATATATATATATATATATATATATATATATATATATATATATATATATATATATATATATATATATATATATATATATATATATATATATATATATATATATATATATATATATATATATACATATATATATATATATATATATATATATATATATATATATATATATATATATATATATATATATATACACACACACACACAGAGAGAGAGAGAGAGAGAGAGAGAGAGAGAGAGAGAGAGAGAGAGAGAGAGAGAGAGAGAGAGAGAGAGAGAGAGAGAGAGAGAGAGAGAGAGAGAGAGAGAGATATATATATGTGTGTGTGTGTGTGTGTGTGTGTGTGTGTGTGTGTGTGTGTGTGTGTGTGTGTGTGTGTGTGTTTATTTAACTAGTTGTATTTACCTAGTTGTGACATACGGGGAAAGAGCTCCGCTCGCGCTGTCCCGTCTCTATATCCGCTCTTATCCAACTTTTCCTTAAAATCATGAATGTTTCTTGCACAAACCACCTCCTCCTCCAGTCTATTCCATAGTTCAATGCTTCAGTTTGGGAAGCTAAACTTTTTTCAGATCTCGCCTACACGTGGTCGCCCTTAACTTCTTTCCATGTCCTCTCGTTTCTCTCTCTTTCCAGACACACAGGTCCTCTCTGTTCAAATGCTCCACCCCGCTCGCCACCCTGTACACCGCTCTCAGGTCTCCGCTTTCTCTTCTCCGCGGGGTTGTGAGCCCCATGCTATTGAGTCTCTTCTCATCGTCCGATCTCTTCCGGTACCATCTTAGTTGCCATTCTCTTCACTTTTTCCAGCTTCCTTATGTTCTTCTTTTCGTGAGGAGACCAGACCACTGCTGCATACTCCAACCTTGGCCTTACATTGTAACTATTATTTTCTTCATCATCTCCTCGTCGAAATACACAAATGCCGTCCTTATGTTCCTCAGCAAATTCAGAGTTTGTCCCGTTATCCTGTTGATGTGTTTGTCCGGTGACATGTTCTCTGAGACAGTCACTCCCAAATCTTTTTCTTTCTCTGCTCTGCATATTATCTCACTTCCCATCTTATAATCATATTCACATCCTCTACCACTCCTACCAAACTCCATTTTTTTTTACATTTCCCAAGGTTGAACTCCATCTGCCATGTACCACTCCACTCCCATATTCTATCCAGGTCCCTCTGCAGTGCCTCACAGTCCTTCACATTATTTACTCGTCTCATTAGCTTTGCAACATCTGCAAACAAACTCACATAGCTGGACACTCCGTCCACTATATCATTTATATGAACAGCAAACATTATTGGTGCCAACGCCGAACCTTGTGGAACTCCACTCATCACAGGGCACAAGTTAGAAACCCTGTCCCTGATTATCGTCCTCATTTCCCTGTTAGTTAGGAAGTCCTCCAGTCACCTAATCAGTCCATCACCCACTCCACCCCCATTTTTAATTTTCCAAATTAGTCTTCTGTGCGGTACTTTGTCGAATGCCTTTTTCAAATCCAGGCACACTTCATCCCCCCAACCTTCTCTCTCTTGTATTAAATCTGTCACCCTTGAGTAATAACACAACAAGTTGGTGACACAAGATCTCCCTCTCCTGAATCCAAACTGGCAATCCGAGATCATTTTCTCACTTTCTAAGAAATCTGACCACCTGTTTTTAACCAGCCTCTCGCATATCTTCGCAACCACACTAGTGAGTGATACCGGTTTGTAATTTAATGGGTCCTCTCTCTTGTCTCCTTTAAAAATTGGTACTATGTTTGCTCTCTTCCAATCTTGTGGTACCTCTCCGTCACTCATGGAGGCGGTCATTATGGAGTGCAGTCTTTCTGCAAGTTGCTCACTACATTCTTTCAAGATCCACCCTGATACACTCCATCCGGCCCCGTCGCCTTTCTTACATCCAGCTCGTTCAAGCTTTCCTTGACCTCCTGCACCGTTAACTGTATCTCCTGCATAACCCTTCCTCTTTCCTGGCCCGGTGGTTGTACAAATTCGTCTTCTTTTGTGAAAACTCTATGGAAACTGTTATTCATCACTTCTGCCATCTGTGCTGGGTCCTCATATGTAGTTCCATCCATTTTCAGTTTATCGATTTTTTCTCTATTCTTTATTTTGCCGTTCACATGTCTATAGAATAGTTTGGGTTGGTCTTTGCACTTGTCGATTATATCTTTTCCATATTTCCGTTTTTCTTCTCTTCTTATCTTTGTATATTCGTACCTTGCTTGTTTG
>NC_066556.1:12326995-12334495 GCF_024679095.1 Eriocheir sinensis
ACGTCGCGTACCTACTCACTACTAGGTGAACAGGGGCTACACGTGAAAGAAGATAAACCCAACTTATCTTCACCCGGCCGGGGAATTGAACCCCGGTCTTTCTGGTTGTGAGCCAGACGCTTTACCCCTGAGCCGTGTGTGAGTGTGTGTGTGTGTGTGTGTGTGTACCTGTTATGTATTTATCTATTTGTATTCTACCGGGCTCGAATTAAGCTCTCGTAATCCCGTCTCCATATGTAGATTAATCCAGCCACCACCACACAAACACACACCAGTGTGTGTGTGTGTGTGTATGTGTGTGTGTGCGCGTGTGTGTGTTTACTTGAAAACGTTCTGTATTGGTATTGCACCAAAACCTGATATGCAGCAAAACAAAGTAGAAAACAATGATATCAATCTACTATCGTTTATCTTAATACTCACGGTAAGCAGAATATTGGCCATAGTCATCTTGCAGCTAGCTTGGTAAAATTACGAAAAGCCAATCTGTTAGAATACAGCCAAAGCAGCACACCACATGTGCACACCAACACACACAACAGAGTCTCACTGCCCAATGGGAGTTCCCTGGCCAGTCATCTTGAGGTCAGGTTGGGAAGGGAGGAAGGTCGAAGGCAGGTAATGGGAAGGGGGGGGGGGGGTAGGACCGGTGTTTAGGAGAGAAGAGGAAGTGGGAGGTACGATGGGTCGGGAGCTGGGGGTGCAGATAAATTATGAGAAAAAAATGGTAGCTATCTTGCTTAAACGTTTTCTGAGGATTATATATATATATATATATATATATATATATATATATATATATATATATATATATATATATATATATATATATATATATATATATATATATATATATATATATATATATATATATATATATATATATATATATATATATATATATATATATATAGATATATCGCTGTATTTATGGGTAGGCGGTGGCTGAGTGGCATATGCTGGGCCCACATTCACCACGTGATGGAAGACGCGAGTTCGAATCCCCACGCTACAGTCACCGTCGAGTGGCTTAAAACTACTCACACGCTGTCCTGAAAACCACCCATCTACCCGGACTTTAGAGGAAACCGTCCAAGTGAATCAAGAAGGAGTTCCGGGGTAGCATGAGCCAAGAGAAGATGGTGCGACTATAAACATTTTCTTGCGCCATAACAGGCTGGGGCCGAATACCATCCAGGCCCTCAAGCAAGCCTACCGGCGCTATGTGCCTAGACGTAAATATATATATATATATATATATATATATATATATATATATATATATATATATATATATATATATATATATATATATATATATATATATATATATATATATATATATATATATATATATATATATATATATATATATATATATATATATATATGCTTATAATCCTCAGAAAGCTTTTAACCAAGATGGCTACCATTTTTTTCTCATAATTTATCTGCACCCCAGCTCCTTGACCCATCGTACCTCCCACTTCCTCTTCTCTCCTAAACACCGGTCCTACCCCCACCCCTTTCCATTACCTACCTTCGACCTTGTTCGCGCCATGACGGGCTGGTGCCGACTACCATCCAGTCTCCTCAAGCAAGCCTACTGGCGCAATAGGCGTAGACGTACATATATATATATATATATATATATATATATATATATATATATATATATATATATATATATATATATATATTTTTACGTCGCTGCCTGTTGCGCCGGTAGGCATTCTGGCGGGGCCTGATGGTCGGCCCAAGGCTTCTTCCAGGTGGGGCCTGATGGTCGGCCCAGCCTGTTCTGGCGCAGGCGAGTGTTTATAGTGGCGCCATCTTGCATTGGTTCATGCTGCCCCCCGGAACTCGTTCTTGATTCGCTTGGACGGCTTCCTCTAGAGTCCGGGTTGATGGGTGGTCTTCAGGACAGCATGTGGGTAGTTTTAAGCCACTCGGTGGTGACTGAAAATCCGAGTGGTAGCGTGAGGATTCGAACCCGCGTCGTCCATCACGCGGTGAATGTGGGCCCAGTACGCTACCACTTCGACCACTGCCTACCCATATATATATATATATATATATATATATATATATATATATATATATATATATATATATATATATATATATATCTCTCTCTCTCTCTCTCTCTCTCTCTCTCTCTCTATATATATATATATATATATATATATGTATTATAAGTATAGAGAGAGAGAGAGAGAGAGAGAGAGAGAGAGAGAGAGAGAGAGAGAGAGAGAGAGAGAGAGAGAGAGATATATATATATATATATATATATATATATATATATATATATATATATATATATATATATATATATATATATATATATATATATATATATATATATATATATATATATATATATATATATATATATATATATATATATATATATATATATATATATATATATATATATATATATATATATATATATATATATATATATATATATATATCAGGTAAACCAATGGATCGCGAATTGGTTGAGCAACAGACAACAAAGGGTAGTGATTGACGGATTTAACTCAGAGTGGGCGCCAATCACTAGTGGCGTCCCTCAGGGCTCGGTTCTTAGCCCAGTGCTCTTCATTATTTACATCAACGACGTGGATGTTGGACTCAATAATCGCATTAGTAAATTTGCAGACGACACAAAGATTGGTAACTCGGTTCTCACTGACGAAGACAGGCAAAGCCTCCAAGAGGATTTGCACAAAATTTCAGCTTGGTCGGATAGATGGGAGATGCCCTTTAACGTAGACAAGTACCAGGTCCTTCAAGTTGGAACGAGGAATAAGAAGTTCGATTACGAAATGCGCGGCGTTAAACTCAAAAGCGTTCAATGCGTCAAGGACTTGGGGGTCAAAATCGCGTCAAATCTCAAATTATCACAGCAATGCATCAATGCAGCAAATAAAGCGAACAGAATGTTGGGCTTCATTAAAAGAAACTTTTTATTCAAGAATAAAGATGTACTACTTCCGCTCTGCAATAGTTTAGTCAGACCCCACTTGGAATATGCGGTACAGTTTTGGTTTCCCCACCATGCAAAGGACATTGCTAAACTAGAAGGTGTTCAGCGTCGGGCAACGAAAATGATCCCTTCCTTGCGCAACAAATCCTGCGAAGAAAGGCTTTCCACCCTTAACATGTTCTCTCTTGAGAAACGTCGCCTCCAAGGAAAACTGATCGAATGTTTTAAAATACTTAATGGTTTCACGAATGCAGACAGATCAACATTGTTTATGATCGATGACACTTTGCGCACGAGGAACAATGGCGTAAAACTCAGATGTTGACAAATAAATTCAGACTGCACCAAATTTTTCTTCACCAACGTTGTAGTGCGAGAATGGAATAAACTCCCACCGTCAGTGGTCCAGTGTAACACGATTGACTCCTTCAAAAAAAAGGTCGACCGTCACTTCCTTCAACTTAATATCAACTAGAGTAGAAATGCAACGTTTTGGAGGCTTCTGATTAATGTAAAATCACTTGGGTTTAAGGACAGACCACCTAGTCTGGACCATGGGGTCTGTGTGGTCTGATTTTCTATGTAAATCTCTCTCTCTCTCTCTATATATATATATATATATATATATATATATATATATATATATATATATATATATATATATATATATATATATATATATATAGACACACACACACACACACACACACACACACACACACACACACACACACACACACACCAGGTATTGGTTATATGCGAGGGTTACGTTTTGCAAAAAGCTCGCATAATGTGAATTCGCATATATCTAACCTATCATCCAATTAATTATAGGGGGTTATGTTCCATGAACCGTTTTCGAACCGTCAAACTATTTATTCCGGCACCGTTTCACAATAATAATAAAGTAACGGAGTGAATGCGAGACTGATGTGCAGCTGCGATGTAGCCGCACAGAATGGGATGCTCGCACAGCCAATATTTTAGTAAGGATTCATCGCAGCTGAAAAAGCCATAAGCATTTTTCTTCTTTCTTCACATGCATCAGATCGAAAAAGAAAGTAAAATCCAATATTGGTCCCCTGACAGACGAGACTGGAGCTGCAACTCAGGACAGTAAACAGATGGCCAGAATCCTCAACAGTAACTTCGCATCCGTATTCACAGTCGAGAACATCGAAACCATGCCCGAGAACCCTGACCCGCCGAGGGGAATCACGCCCCTGAAAATTGACTCAATATGCGACTAAGAAGTGAAAGAGTATTTGGATAAACTCGACACGAACAAGTCAACAGGACCTGACGGTTTGTCCCCGCGGTTATTAAAAGAGCTTAAACAACAAATACTTCAGCCACTCACTAACATATTCAACCAGTCTGTTCAATTAAAAAAGGTCCCGGAAGACTGGAAGATGGCGAACGTAACACCAATTTTCAAAAAAGGAGACAAAAGCGTTGCATTAAACTACAGGCCCATAAGTTTGACATCAGTGGCAGGAAAAATACTCGAAAAGATTATTAGAGACAAACTTGTTAAGTTTCTAGAAGACAATAATGTAATCTCCGACACCCAGCATGGCTTCAGAAACAAGCGCTCCTGCCTAACGAATTTATTAGACTTCTTCCAAGGTATATATAAGAACTGGGATGCCCACATCCCCAGTGATGTTATATACCTGGACTTTCAGAAAGCCTTCGACAAGGTACCGCACGAGCGACTCCTTAAGAAACTGCACTCGGCGGGCATTGGAGCCAATCTGATCGCGTGGATAAGAGATTGGCTCACCGACAGAAAACAACGAGTACTACTTAACGGACAGCCTTCCGATTGGCTTCCAGTCACTAGTGGAGTGCCTCAAGGGTCAGTGCTGGGACCCATTCTCTTCATCATATATATCAACGACCTCGAATCAGGACTGAAATCCACAATATCGAAATTTGCTGATGACACTAAGGTGGGGGGAAAGGCCCTCACAAAGACCGACTGCGAAATCATTCAGAAAGACCTCAATCACATTATCGAATGGTCGGAAAAATGGCAAATGTCCTTTAATGTTGACAAATGCAAAGTCATGCACATTGGGTCCAGAAATAGTAACCACGCATACATCATGAATGGGAGACCTCTGCAAGCGATGCAGGAGGAAAAGGATCTTGGAGTCACTATCAGCAGTGACCTGAAACACGCGAATCACTGTAAAAAAGCATACAACAAAGCCAACACTATGCTCGGGTTCATAGCGAGGAACTTCGAGTGTAAAACGCCAGACGTGATGCTATCCTTGTATAATTCCATGGTAAGACCGCACCTCGAGTATGCAGTACAGTTCTGGTCTCCTAATTACAGAAAGGACATTGATATGCTAGAAAGGATTCAGCGACGTGCCACGAAAATGATACCAACCTTAAGGGCTCAACCGTACGAGGAACGACTCAAGCGACTCAATCTCTTTACATTAGAGAAAAGACGCCTACGAGGAGATATGATTCAAATCTTCAAGTATCTGAAAAAAATCAATAACGTCGATTACTCCAATTTCTTTGAATTGCAAACCAACCTAAGAACTAGAAATAACGGTTTACCCATTCAGTCTAGTCGATGTAACACAGACATCGGAAGGAGTTTCTTTTCAAACCGAGTCATCCGTCACTGGAACAATCTTCCTTCAGAAGTAGTAAATGCGAATACTATCAACTCCTTCAAATATAGAATCGACCGTCACTTCGCTGCGTCGGGAGTAAACTGAAGATTGAGTTGCTTTCATCTGCTCCTCAATATCGAGGTGCTTTCATCTGCTCCTCAATGTCGAGGTGCTTTCATCTGCTCTCCAGGCCCCAGGCTGTCGAGCAGATTAAATCACCAAAGCGGGCAACCTCGTAATGAGCCAATAGGCTTTCTGTTGCCTGCGTTTCCATGTTTCTCTACAACTTTGGGCTCAATGAAATCTTTCGTATCTGTGAGGGAAATGCATTTTTGTCTGAGTAGAGGGAGAGGGGAATGAGTCTTACGTCTGGCAGCAAAAATGCGGCTGTCAGCATACCGACGCAGAATACGAGTATCAAACACGAATAGACGTCCGCCACCATACCTCACCAATCAGTCGCACCAGCGCTGCTACTCGCATGATAGCGAATTTTTTTCGCATGAAACGAATACTTGGCACATTTAGGTTAGTCGCATGTGAACGAATTCGCATATTTCGAACTCGCATATATCGAATACCCAGTTTATATATATATATATAAATATATAAATATATATATATATATATATATATATATATATATATATATATATATATATATATATATATATATATATATATATATATATATATATATATATATGGCGCCACTATAAACACTTGCCTGCGCCATGACGGGCTGGGGTCAACTACCATCCAGGCCTCTCAAGAGAGCCTACCGGCGCTACAGGCGTACACGTAATATATATCTATATATATATATATATATATATATATATATATATATATATATATATATATATATATATATATATATATATATATATATATTTTTTTTATACGTCGCGGCCTATTGCGCCGGTAGGCTTCTTCCCGGTGGGGCCTGATGGTCGGCCCAGCCCGTTCTGGCGCAGGCGAGTGTTTATAGTGGCGCCATCTTGCATTGGCTCATGCTGCCCTCCTGGAGCTCATCTTTAATCCTAGAATCTAGAGTCCGGGTTGATAGGTGGTCTTCTGGACAGCATGTGGGTAGTTTTAAGACACTCGGCGGCGGTTGAAAAATCCCAGCTTGGTGGCACCGGGCGGGGACTGAACTCGCGTCCTCTTGAACGTAGCGCAGTCACTCTGTCGACTCAGCCACCGCCTCCCCTATCTCTCTCTCTCTCTCTCTCTCTCTGTATATATATATATATATATATATATATATATATATATATATATATATATATATATATATATATATATACTAAAAAAATATGAAATAACATGTATAATAAGGCGCTTATTATAGGTTGATTTATAGAGTGAAATTATTATAAAAAGTAGTAACTTTTTATAGAAATGTCTTAAAATGATTTTAAAACAAGATAGTCAACATATTGAAATGTTCATATATTATTTTTTTATGCAGATATATTAATTTTTGTGGCGTCAGGAAGGTTATTCGTCGTGGCGCGTGAAATGAATCAGATTCGGCGAATTTTCGTCGCGAATTCTGGTCAAGCACGAGCAAAAACTACTAACGTTAGGAAGGAGTTCTTGGTGGCAAATGAATGCTCTATTAATACAGATTAATCATCAGAAAAAAATAGGAAAGCACTAAATAAATAAAAACAGTTATAAGAGAAAAACTAAGACGTGTCCAAATCGCGAGAAAAGGGTCGAAAAACAGGCTGTTTTGTGACGGCTCGACGACAAACGTGGAATCGAGCTATCAAAAAACCCTTCGAGCTGGTTAAACTACATTGCCAAGAGGAAAGTCATGGCAAAGTACAGCCTTCTAGAGGCAATAGCAAAGC
>NC_066556.1:12336995-12356995 GCF_024679095.1 Eriocheir sinensis
AATGCTACACCACAACATTATTGCCCCGATACGGGCACGGACTGACCGCTATAAGAACAGCGCAGTGCCTATGATGGTCAAGTTTATCAACAATGCAAATTAAGAGCAGCACTATGTAAAATTCTTTGACTATTTGAATTCTAAAGTGGAGCACATCTTGACCCACTCTCCCTTCGCTGAAATCTCCATCCTAGGAGATTTCAATGTTCACCACCAGCTTTGGCTTTCATCCTCTTTCACTGACCATCCTGGTGAACAAGCCTACAACTTTGCTATCCTCAACGACCTAGAGCAGTTGGTCCAGCACCCTACACGTATTCCTGACCGTCTTGGAGATCGGCCCAACATTCTAGACCTCTTCCTTACCTCAAACCCTTCTGCTTATTCTGTCAAACTGTTCTCTCCGTTGGGCTCCTCCGATCACAATCTTATTTCTGCATCCTGTCCTATCGCTCCTGTACATCCTCTGGACCCACCGAAGAGGCGATGCTTCTGGCATTTTGCTTCAGCTCGGTGGGACGACCTGAGGATGTACTTTTCCGATTTCCCGTGGAATGATTATTGCTTCCAGGATAGAGACCCCTCTGTGTGTGCTCAGCGCATCACAGAGGTGATTGTCTCTGGAATGGAGGCATACATTCCTCGTTCTTTCTCTACTCCTCACGCTAAAAAGCCTTGGTTTAATCACGCTTGTTCTCGTGCTGTCAAGGGCACAAAAAAGTAAACATTAATAAAAAAAAAAAAAGCCCGCTACTCGCTGCTCCTAAAAAGAATCCAAAGAGGTGGCCGAAAGATAAGTCAGTCTCGGGAGGAGAGGTGTCCTGATACCCTCCTCTTGAAAGAGTTCAAGTCGTAGGCAGGAGGAAATACAGATGAAGGAAAATTGTTCCAGAGTTTACCAGCGTGAGGGATGAAAGAGTGAAGATGCTGGTTAACTCTTGCATAAGGGGTTTGGACAGTATAGGGATGAGCATGAGTAGAAAGTCGAGTGCAGCGGGGCCGCGGGAGGGGGGGAGGCATGCAGTTAGCAAGTTCAGAAGAGCAGTCAGCGTGGAAATATCGATAGAAGATAGAAAGAGAGGCAACATTGCGGCGGAATTTAAGAGGTAGAAGACTATCAGTATGAGGAGGAGAGCTGATGAGACGAAGAGCCTTTGCCTCCACTCTGTCCAGAAGAGCTGTGTGGTGGAGCCCCCACACATGAGATGCATACTCCATACGAGGGCGGACAAGGCCCTGTATATGGACAGCAACTGTGCAGGGGAGAAGAACTGGCGGAGACGGTACAGAACGCCCAGCCTCGAGGAAGCTGATTTAGTAAGAGATGAGATATGAAGTTTCCAGTTGAGATTTTGAGTTAAGGATAGACCGAGGATGTTTAGTGTTGAGGAAGGTGATAGCTGGGTGTTGTCAAAGAATAGGGGATAGTTGTTTGGAAGATTGTGTCGAGTGGATAGGTGGAGAAACTGTGTTTTGAGGCGTTGAAGGACACCAGGTTCTTCTTGCCCCAATCGGAAATAATAGTAAGGCCTGAGGCTGCGTTCTGCAGCCTCCAGCCTTGAGTCGTTAAGTTCCTGAAGGGTGGGTCTTCTATTAAAAGAAGTTGAATAATGCAGAGTGGAATCATCGGCGTAGGAATGGATAGGACAGTTCGTTTTGGAAAGAAGATCATCAATGAACAACAGAAAATAGTGGGAGATAGGACAGAACCCTGTGGGACACCACTGTTAATAGATTTAGGGAAGAACAGTGACCGTCTACCACGGCAGAAATAGAACGGTCAGAAAGGAAACTGGAGATAAAGGTACAGAGAAGGATAGAAACCGTAGGAGGGTAGTTTAGAAAGCAAAGATTTGTGCCAGACCCTATCAAAAGCTTTTGATATGTCCAGCGCAATAGCAAAAGTTTCACCGAAACGGCTAAGAGAGGATGACCAAGAGTCAGTTAAGAAGGCTAGGAGATCACCAGTAGAACGCCCCTTGCGGAACCCATACTGGCGATCAGATAGAAGGTCAGAAGTGGAAAGGTGCTTTTGAATCTTACGGTTAAGGATTGATTCAAAAGCTTTAGATAGACAAGAAAGTAAAGCAATAGGACGGTAGTTTGAGGGATTGGAGCGGTCACCCTTCTTAGGTACAGGCTGTGTGAAGGCATACTTCCAGCAAGAAGGAAAGGTAGATGTTGACAGGCAGAGGCGAAAGAGTTTGACCAGGCAGGGTGACAGCACGGAGGCACAGTTTTAAGGACAATAGGAGGCACTCCATCAGGTCCATAAGCCTTCTGAGGATTGAGGCCAGAGAGGGCATAGAAAACATCATTTTGAAGAATCTTTATAACAGGCATAAAGGAGTCAGAGGGGGATGAGTAGGAGGAATATGCCCAGAATCGTCCAGAGTGGAGTTTTTAGAAAAAGTTTGAGAGAGAGTTCAGCCTTAGAGATAGATGAGACGGCAGTGTTGCCGTCAGGACTGAGGAGTGGAGGGAAAGATGAAGAAGTGAAGTTGGAGGAGATGTTTTTGGCTAGATGCCAGAAGTCACGGGAAGAGTTAGAGAAAGCAAGGTTTTGACATTTTCTATTAATGAAAGAATTTTTGGTTAGTCGGAGAATAGATTTGGCACGATTTCGGGCAGAAATGTAAAGTTCATAATTAGCATTAGTTTGAAGGCTCTGGTATCTTTTGTGAGCTACCTCTCTATCATTGACAGCACGAGAACAAGCGTGATTAAACCAAGGCTTTTTAGCGTGAGGAGTAGAGAAAGAACGAGGAATGTATGCCTCCATTCCAGAGACAATCACCTCTGTGATGCGCTGAGCACACACAGAGGGGTCTCTATCCTGGAAGCAATAATCATTCCACGGGAAATCGGAAAAGTACATCCTCAGGTCGTCCCACCGAGCTGAAGCAAAATGCCAGAAGCATCGCCTCTTCGGTGGGTCCAGAGGATGTACAGGAGCGATAGGACAGGATGCAGAAATAAGATTGTGATCGGAGGAGCCCAACGGAGAGAACAATTTGACACAATAAGCAGAAGGGTTTGAGGTAAGGAAGAGGTCTAGAATGTTGGGCCGATCTCCAAGACGGTCAGGAATACGTGTAGGGTGCTGGACCAACTGCTCTAGGTCGTTGAGGATAGCAAAGTTGTAGGCTTGTTCACCAGGATGGTCAGTGAAAGAGGATGAAAGCCAAAGCTGGTGGTGAACATTGAAATCTCCTAGGATGGAGATTTCAGCGAAGGGAGAGTGGGTCAAGATGTGCTCCACTTTAGAATTCAAATAGTCAAAGAATTTTACATAGTTGGTAGAGTTAGGTGAGAGATAAACAGCACAGATGTATTTAGTAATAGAATGACAGTGAAGTCTTAACCAGATGGTGGAAAATTCAGAAGAGTCAAGGTCGTGGGCACGAGAGCAGTGATGTCGTTGCGCACGTAGGCGCAACATCCAGCTTTGGATTGAAATTTAGGATAGAGATAGTAGGAGGAACAGAGTAGAGATTGCTGTCAGTAGCCTCAGAAACCTGTGTTTCGGTAAGGAAGAGAAGGTGAGGTTTAGAGGAGGAGAGATGATGTTCCACAGAATGAAAATTAGAGCGAAGACCGCGAATGTTGCAGAAATTGAGAAGAAAGAGGTTCGAGGAGTTATCAAGACACCTCTCGGGTCGGCAGCCAGAAGGGAGTCCTCCTGGGGAATTTGTGGTCCCCCAGGCGGGGACCTGAGGCATTGCTTAATTGAGCCATTTTGAATTTTGAATTTTGGAAAAAGGTGTATATGTTATGTGAATGTAGTGTGGTGTGGATAAAGAGAGGATCTGTCTTTAGAGAGCATGCTGAACTACTCTCCGGTGTTGGTGAGACAATAGGGAAACGGTTAGTGAGGACATGGGAAGGGTCTTTGGAGGGCTTCAGCTCCCTTCTCACCTCCCATATATACCTCACCGGGAGTGGCTTGCGCCCGTTCGGTAGGTGTCTTCCTACCTACTCCAGCCAAGTTAAAATGTAAACATCGTAACCTCGATATTCTGTATATATAATACTTGCCTTCATCGATAGTACATAAAAGAATAAATATTGTCAATATTTTCTTCTAGTGATATATCTTTTAGATTTTAATGAATCCTTTTTTCATTTCTATTGTAATATAAACGAGATAGATAACCACCATTTTCAGTAATCAATAGTATTGTAACATGCCTATTATTCTGTGCGTGGGATCACTCTGAACTGGTTCGCACCCTGCTCCCTATTGATTAGTGTGCTCCCTCTCTAACTTAAGGTCTTCGTCTTCAAGATTTACCCCTTTAATAAGGGGACAGGACCTTAAGGTAAATAGGACTTGACGTACTGGCATCACACTGTTCGTTTATTCTCCAACCGTTGGAGCTAGGCGCAATCGCAGTTGCGGGTATAACCAACCGGTAGCGACTTGTTGGTTGTCCATACGGATGGAAAACCGTTGTAGGCACGAGCAATCACGCGGCTGTATGTAAACAAACAGACGATGGTAGTGGGTGAGGAGCCTATCCAGAGAATCGAAAAGTGGATTGGCAGAGAACACCCCGTGCTGTGGGACCACACCATGAAGGTAGGAACTCTATGGACAACACACATGAAAACTTCGCCAAAAAGGATTTAAAAAGAAATAAATGGTTCATGATTGCCATTTCCAATAGATAATAAAAAGCACTTCTTTTTCCATTTGATGAAAACAGCTCACTTCCCTGACGAGGTTTGGGTAAACACTCCTGTCCTCCCGTCTCTGAAGTCATGATAGTACCCACAACAGCTTCTTCCTTTCATTTAACTGTAGCAACGAATCCATAACTTGAGTTACAGCAGTACAAGCTGCAGTACCCCTTACTTCAGTCGGCGCCACGTTGATACAGGGCGGCTGGTTTACTTTCGTTTTGGAAACGAGCAACCGATCTCGGTCGTGTGTGACAGAATAGTTGGAGTTGCGGGTTACGCCTACAGCCAACGCGGTCGAAGGAAAAATACCCAGCGTGACGCCAGCCTCAGCAAGCGAGGTAGAGCAGTTGTAGGGATGGATGTTGCCCCTCCTCTCTCTCTCTCTCTCTCTCTCTCTCTCTCTCTCTCTCTCTCTCTCTCTCTCTCTCTCTCTCTCTCTCTCTCTCTCTCTCTCTCTCTCTCTCTCTCTCTCTCTCTCTCTCTCTCTCTCTCTCTCTCTCTCTCTCTCTCTCTCTCTCTCTCTCTCTCTCTCTCTCTCTCTCTCTCTCTCTCTCTCTCTCTCTCTCTCTCTCTCTCTCTCTCTCTCTCTCTCTCTCTCTCTCTCTAGATCAGTAATTCTCAGCCATTTTCAGGTTCATAAAACTTTCATGATGTTTTGAGAATTTTATGTACCTTAACTATAATGACTGCTAAAGGTAAAGTTGGGAGCATATGCTTTAACTGCACGTGGTGGCAGAGCTCATCTCTGTCCCGTTGGCCTTTTGAGCCTGTGGTGGGATCTCCCATCACAGATTCATAAATAAAGGCACCCATTAACCCGACACAAGCCCAGGGTAAAAAACCGGGTTACCATAGTTTACTTTTTTTTTTCACAACAAAGGAGACAGCTCAAGGGCACAAAAAAAGGAAACAATAATAAAAAAAAGCCCGCTACTCGCTGCTCCTAACAAAGAATCCAAAGAGGTGTCCTAAGGAGAGGTTAATTTCGGGAGGAGAGGTGTCCTGATACCCTCCTCTTGAAAGAGTTCAAGTCGTAGACAGGAGGAAATACAGATGAAGGAAGATTGTTCCAGAGTTTACCAGCGTGAGGGATGAAAGTGTGAAGATGCTGGTTAACTCTTGCATAAGGGGTTTGGACAGTATAAGGATGAGCATGAGTAGAAAGTCTCGTGCAGCGGGGTCGCGGGAGTGGGGGAGACATGCAGTTAGCAAGTTCAGAAGAGCAATCAGCTTGAAAATATCGATAGAAGATAGAAAGAGAGGCAACTTGGCGGCGGAAATTAAGAGGTAGAAGACTATCAGTAAGAGGAGGAGAGCTGATGAGACGAAGAGCCTTAAACTCCACTCTGTCCAAGAAAGCTGTGTGAGTGGAGCTCCCTCCTCACACGTGAGATGCATACTCTATACGAGGGCGGACAAGGCCCATGTAAATGGATATCAACTGTGCGGGGAGAAGAACTAGCGGAGACGATACAGAACGCCCAACCTCGAGGAAGCTGATTTAGTGAGAGAGGAAGGAAGTTTCAGTTAAGATTTTGAGAGACAGAGAGAGACAGAGAGAGACAGAGAGAGACAGAGACAGAGAGACAGAGACAGAGAGACAGAGACAGAGAGACAGAGAGAGAGACAGAGACAGAGACAGACAGAGAGACAGACAGAGAGACAGACAGAGACAGACAGAGACAGACAGAGACAGACAGACAGACAGACAGACAGACACACAGACACACAGACAGAGAGAGAGACCGAGACCCAGACAGAGACAGAGAGAGAGAGAGAGAGAGAGAGAGAGAGAGAGAGAGAGAGAGAGAGAGAGAGAGAGAGAGAGAGAGAGAGAGAGAGAGAGAGAGAGAGAGAGAGAGAATTACATAGGAAATCAGACCACACAGACCCCATGTTCCAGACTAGTAGCTGGTCTGTCCTTAAACATAAGTGATTTTACATTAATTAGAAGGCTCCAAAACGTTGCTTTTCTACTCTAGTTAATATGTTCAAGGAAGTGACGGTCGAGCTTGTTTTAATGGGAGTCAATCGTGTTACACTGGACCACTGACGGTGGGAGCTTATTCCATTCTCACACTACAACGTTGGTGAAGAAAAATTTGGTGCAGTCTGAATTTACTTGTCTACATTTGAGTTTTACGCCATTGTTCCTCGTTCGCTAAGTGTCATCGATCATAAACAATTTTGTTCTGTCTACATTTGTGAAACTATTAATTATTTTAAAACTTTCGATCAGTTTTCCTCCAGGCGACGTTTCTCAAGAGAGAACATGTTAAGGGTGGAAAGCCTTTCTTCATAGGATTTGTTGCGCAAGGAAGGGATAATTTTTGTTGCTCGACGCTGAACACCTTCTAGTTTAGCAATTTCCTTTGCATGGTGGGGAGACCAAAACTGTACCGCATATTCCAAGTGGGGTCTGACTAAACTATTGTAGAGCGGAAGTATTATATCTTTATTCTTGAATAAAAAGTTTCTTTTAATGAAGCTCAACATTCTGTTCGCTTTATTTGATGCATCGATGCATTGATGTGAGAATTTGAGGTTTGACGCGATTTTGACCCCCAGGTCCTTAACGCATTCAACGCTTGTGAGTTTAACGCCGCGCATTTCGTAATCGAACTTCTTATTTTTTGTTCCAACTTGAAGGACCTGGCACTTGTCTACGTTAAAGGGCATCTCCCAATTATCCGACCAAGCTGAAATTTTGTGCAAATCCTCTTGGAGGCTTTGCCTGTCTTCGTCAGTGAGAACCGAGTTACCAATCTTTGTGTTGTCTGCAAATTTACTAATGCGATTATTGAGTCCAACATCTACATCGTTGATATAAATAATGAAGAGCACTGGGCCAAGAACCGAGCCCTGAGGGACGCCACTAGTGACCGGCCCCCACTCTGAGTTAAATCCGTCAATCACAACTCTTTGTTGTCTGTTGCTCGACCAATTCGCGATCCATTGGTTTACTTGACTGTCAATGCCTATTTGCTTTAATTTATAAAGTAAATTATGATGTGGGACTTTATCAAACGCTTTCTGGAAATCAAGATAGACTACGTCCAATGATTTGGTTACGTCATAAACAGTGAAGAGGTCGTTATAAAAGGTTAATAGGTTTGATAGGCAGGATCTTTTTGTTTCGGAAGCCATGTTGTGAGTCCCCAATTAATGAGTGGCTTTCAAGATAACTCACAATTTTGTCTCTAATTATGCCCTCAAGTAGCTTACCTACAACCGAAGTTAGACTAATGGGCCTGTAATTACCTGGTATTTTTTTGTCTCCTTTCTTAAAAATCGGTGTCACGTTAGCCTTTTTTCCAATCTGAAGGGACGATGCCTTGTCGCAAGGACATATTGTATACGGTTGTGAGGAGGAGAGTATTTCGCTCTTTGTTTCTTTCAGCAGAGTTGGATAAACTTTGTCAGGTCCAGGACTTTTATTTGTTTAAGTGATTTGAGGGCTTTAAGGACTTCATCGGGTTTTATTTCAAAGTTAGGCAATGCATGCTCGGGATTTACATTAGTACTGGTGTTGGTGGTAGTGGTGGGAGGACTGTTATTATTAAACACCGAGGAAAAGTAAATGTTTAATAGGTTTGCAACGTGTTGGCTGTCAGTCACTAGTGCACCGTCGCTGTTTGTTAAGGGTCCAATTATACTTCTGATTGCCTTTCTGTTGTTTATGTAACTGAAGAAGGATTTCGGATTATTTTTACAGTTGGCTGCAATATTTTCTTCATATCTACGCTTTGCCTGACGCACTAATCTGTTTACTCGTCGCCTGGCATCATTGTAGAGTCTAATGTTTTCGGGCGTGCTTTGTTCTTTCTTTAACCTGTAAAACAATTTTCTCTCCTTGACTGAGTGTTTGATTTCGCTATTAAACCAAGGTGGGCTTTTATTAGTGTTAATTCGCTTCTCGCACAAGGGGACAAATGTGTCCTGCTGAGTGAGTAAATGATTTTAAAGAGAGAGAGAGAGAGAGAGAGAGAGAGAGAGAGGGAGAGAGAGAGAGAGAGAGAGAGAGAGAGAGAGAGAGAGAGAGAGAGAGAGAGAGAGAGAGAGAGAGAGAGAGAGAGAGAGAGAGAGAGAGAGAGAGAGGTGCGCGTTGCACAAGGTTACCTTATACTTCACTATGCAATCTCAAGGTCTCTTTTTTTACCATCGCAGCTACAAAATTCTCTCTCTCTCTCTCTCTCTCTCTCTCTCTCTCTCTCTCTCTCTCTCTCTCTCTCCGGGAGATTCGTTGTGCAGTGGTTATCACACTCGTCACACAACCGAGAGAGCCCGGGTTCGATTCCCGGGCGGAGTGGACAAATTTGGGCGGCTTTTCCAATACCCTACGCCCCTGTCCACCCAGCAGTGAATGGGTACCAAGTATTAATTGGGGGTTGTGTCCCATCTCCTGGGATCTGTTCCCTTCTCCTATAATTCCTTCCCCTTCTGTCTCTCATCCGGCATATGACCACAGATGTTGGGCCGACTAAACGAAACTTTCTAACTTTGACTCTCTCTCTCTCTCTCTCTCTCTCTCTCTCTCTCTCTCTCTCTCTCTCTCTCTCTCTCTCTCTCTCTCTCTCTCTCTCTCTCTCTCTCTCTCTCTCTCTCTCTCTCTCTCTCTCTCTCTCTCTCTCTCTGTCTGCCTGTCAGTATGTCTGACTGTATCTGGCTATTTATTTGTTCGCCTGGTTGTTTCTCTGACTGCCTGTCTGCCAGTCACTTGTGTCTGTCTGTCTGTCTGTCTGTCCGTCTGTCTATCGCTCTCTCTCTCTCTCTCTCTCTCTCTCTCTCTCTCTCTCTCTCTCTCTCTCTCTCTCTCTCTCTCTCTCTCTCTCTCGACATTAGAGCTCAAACAACAGTGGGTTAAAATTATGTAATGGTACCCAATTTCAAAAGAGTATATTTCGTAGAAATCCTACAAAATCTAACAGTAATACAAGTATCAGCTAACTGGAACGTAGAGGAAGCCTGCCTAAACTTTTAAAATCAATTACTCACTCAGCAGAACACATTTGTCCCGTTTTGCGAGAAGCGAAGTAACACTAATAAAAGTCCACCTTGGTTTAATAGGGAAATTAAACATTCGGAAAAGTAGATAAATTTGTCCCTACAGGCTAAAGAAAGAGCAAAACACATCAAAAAACATCAGACTTTATCATGAAGCCAGGCGCCGAGCAAAAAAATTAGTATGCCGGACAAAGCATAGATACGAAGAAAACATTGCAACCAACCGTAAAAACAATCTGAATTCCATCTTCTGTTATATAAACAACAGGAAGGCGATCAGAAGTGGAATTGGACCCCTAACTAATTGACGGTGAAGTAGTGTATGAAAGCCAACACGTTGCGAACTTGTTAAACAATTAATTTTCCTAAGTATTTATTACTCTATAGTTTATTCAAACCAAGTGTTCATCTGGCGCCTAAGCAGCAATTGTTACGGCACCTGATTGGCTGGCCTCCCCTCTCGGGTCTCTACCTGATTGCTTGGCTTCCCCAAGGCAAGTATAGAGAGGTATCGTCACTCATAGAACGTGAAATGACCTTTTTTAAAAGGACCTCCTGGGTGTTTTTTTTATGCTATAAACTACTACAATAAAATAAAATAAAATGTGGATTTTTTTGTTATATAACCTATGAAGCAATTATCGGTGAATAAAAAATATAAATATAAATATTTCAACGCATCTTATTCTGGACGATGATTGGCTGGCGTCTCGATAAGCTCCGCCCCTTCCTCGAGCCTAATTAAGCTCCGCCCCATCCTCGTTGTCTGTCCAAACCGACGACTTTACACCTCACTCCACCCTGTTTCCTGACGCCAACATTCATTTTTACGAAAAACTGAGACCACCATCATCTTCCTGAGAATATTCTGCATCACACTAGCATAAAATTGTAACAATAATGTAAAATTACACAAACGAAAATCAGAGTTAAGTGAAGTATGGAGTACACATTTTCTTGCACTTTCCCTTCAACTCCTTAGTACTCAGCTGGTTTTCGTCGCATCACTTTTTTAAGCCCAGATCCTAAATCTGAATGCTTTTCTGCTTCTGATGGTGTGTGGTACCTCTTCCTTACCTTGAACCATTCTACTTACTCTGTCAAACTGTTCTCTCCGTTGGGCTCCTCCGATCACAACCTTATTTCTGTGTCCTGTCCTGTCGCTCCTGTACATCCTCTGGACCCACCGAAGAGGATGAGGATGTACAGGAGCAATAGGACAGGATACAGAAATAAGGTTGTGAGAGAAGGAAGAGGTCTTACCTTTAACCCTTCCACTTACTCTGTCAAACTGTTCTCTCCGTTGGGCTCCTCCGATCACAACCTTATTTCTGTATCCTGTCCTATCGCTCCTGTACATCCTCTGGACCCACCGAAGAGGCGATGCTACTGGCATTTTGCTTCAGCTCGGTGGGACGACCTGAGGATGTACTTTTCCGATTTCCCGTGGAATGATTACTACTTCCAGGAGAGAGAACCCTCTGTGTGTCCTCAGCGCATCACAGAGGTGATTGTCTCTGGAATGGAGGCATACATTCCACGTACTTTCTCTACTCCCCATGCTAAAAAGCATTGGTTTAATCACGCTTGTTCTCGTGCTATCAAAGATAGAGAGGCAGCTCACAAAAGGTACCAGAACCTTCGAACTCCCACTAACCATGATCTTTACATTTCCTCCCGGAATCGTGCCAAATCTATTCTCCGATTTACCAAAAACTCCTTCATCCATAGAAAATGTCAACACCTTGCTTTCTCTAATTCTTCCAGAGACTCCTGGCATTTAGCCAAAAATATCTCCTCCAATTTCACTTCTTCCTCTTTCCCTCCTCTCCTTAACCCTGACGGCAGCACTGCCGTCTCATCTATCTCTAATGCTGAACTCTTCTCTCAAACTTTCTGTAACACTCTGGACGATTCTGGGCATATTCCTCCTACTCATCCCCCCTCTGACTCTTTCATGCCTGTTATTAAGATTCTTAAGAATGATGTCTTCAATGCCCTCTCTGGCCTCAACTCTCAGAAGGCTTATGGACCTGATTGAGTGCTTCCTATTGTCCTTAAAAACTGTGCTTCTGTGCTGACACCCTGCCTGGTCAAACTCTTTACTCTCTGCCTATCAACATCTACCTTTCCTTCCTGCTTGAAGTACGCCTTCGTACAGCCTGTGCCAAAGAAGGGTGACCGTTCCAATCCCTCAAACTACCGCCCTATAGCTTTAGTACTTTCCTGTCTATCTAAAGCTTTTGAATTAATCTTTAACCGGAAGATTCAAAAGCATCTTTCCACTTCTAACCTTCTATCTGATCGCCAGTATGGGTTCCGCAAGGGGCGTTTTACTGGTGTCTTCTTGCTCTCTTAACTGATTCTTGGTCATCCTCTCTTAGCCGTTTCGGTGAAACTTTCTCAGTTGCGCTAGACATATCGAAAGCCTTCGATAGAGTCTGGCATAAGTCTTTGCTTTCTAAACTGCCCTCTTTCGGATTCTATCCCTCTCTCTGTATCTTTATCTCCAGTTTCCTCTCCGGCTGGTCTAACTCTGCTGTGGTAGACGGTCACTGTTCTTCTCCTAAACCTATCAACAGTAGTGTTCCACAAAGCTCTGTTCTATCACCCACTCTCTTCCTATTATTCATCAATGATCATCTTTCTATAACAAACTCTCCTATCCATTCATACGCTGATGACTCCACTCTGCATTATTCAACTTCTTTCAACAGAAGACCCTCTCAACAGGAATCACATGACTCCTGGCTGGAGGCTGCAGAACGCTTAACCTCAGATTTTGCTATCATTTCCGATTGGGGTAAAAGGAGCCTTGTGTCCTTCAATGCCTCAAAAACTCAATTTATCCACCTATCAACTCGACACAATCTTCCAAGCACCTATCCCTTATTCTTCGACAACACCCAGCTGTCACCTTCTTCAACACTAAATAGCCTCGGTCTATCCTTAACTCAAAATCTTAACTGGAAACTTCACATCTCCTCTCTTACTAAATCAGCTTCCTCGAGGTTGGGCGTTCTGTATCGTCTCCGCCAGTTATTTTCCCCTTCACAGTTGGTATCCATATACAGGGGCCTTGTCCGCCCTCGTATGAAGTATGCATCTCACGTGTGGGGGGCTCCACTCACACAGCTCTTCTGGACAGAGTGGAGTCTAAGGGCTCTTCATCTCATCAGCTCTCCTCCTCTTACTGATAGTCTTCTATCTCTCAAATTACGCCGCCATGTTGCCTCCCTTTCTATCTTCTATTGATATTTTCATGCTGACTGCTCTTCTGAACTTGCTAACTGCATGACTCCCTCCCTCATGCGGCCCCTCCGCACACGACATCCCTTTACTGTCCAAATCCTTACGCTTGAGTTAACCAGCATCTTCACTCTTTCATCCCTCACGCTGGTAATCTCTGGAACGATCTTCCTTCAACTTTATTTCCTTCTGCCTACGACTTGAACTCATTCAAGAGGAAGGTATCAGGACACCTTTTCTCACTTAATTGACTGCTCTTTTTGCCACCACCTCTCCGGATTCTTTACAGGAGCAGCGAGTAGCGGGCTTTTTTTATTGTTACCTTTTTTGTGTGTGCCATTGTGCTGTCTCCTTTGCTGTAAAAGATAAAAAAAACTCAACCCCCCTCTGACTCGATTATGTCTGTTTTTTTCTTAAGATTCTTAAGAAATATGTTTTCTATGACCTCTCTGACTCTCAATCTTCAAAACGCTTACTGACCTGATGGAGTGCCCTTTATTGTCCGTAAAAACTGTGCTTCAGTGTTGACATCCTGCCTGGTGAAACTCTTTCGTCACTGGATTTCAAGATCTACCTTTCCTTCCTGCCGGAAGTACGCCTACAGTCTGTGTCTAAGAGGGGTGACCACTCTAATCCTTGAAATTATCGTCCTATATCTTTACTTTCTTGTCTTTTTAAAGTATTGAAAGTGTTCAAAAGGAAAGTACATGATTATTCCTCAACTTCTGACCTCCTTTCTGATCACCAGTATGGGTTTCGCAAGGGACGTTCTACTGGTGGTTTTCTTGGCTTCCTAACTGACTTCTGGTCCTTCTCTCTTAGCCGTTTTTGCGAAACTTTTGCTGTTGCCTTAGACATCACGAAAGCTTTTTACAGAGTCTGGCACGAATCTTTGGTTTCCAAACTACCTTCCTACGGGTTCCACCCCTTTTTCTTTACCTTGATCTCCAATTTACTTTCTGGCCGATCTATCTAAGCTGTGGCAGAGTGTCACTGTTTTTCCCTTAAACCTATCAACTGGGTCCTTTAGGGCTCTGTCCTATTTCCCACTCTCTTTCTGTTTTTCATTAACCCGTAAGCTGCGGGCCCGTTTTCAAGAAAAAGTCCCGCATTGCGGCTTTTTTTTTTTTTTTTTTGCTAAGGAGACAGCTCAAGGGCGCAAAGAAAAAAAGCCTGCTACTCACTGCTCCTGAATAGTGGTCAAATGAGTGTCCAAAAGAGAGGTCAATTTCGGAGAGGTGTCCCGATACCCACCTCTTGAAAGAGTTCAAGTAGTAGGCAGGAGGAAATACAGATGAAGGAAGATTGTTCCAGAGTTTACCAGCGTGAGGGATGAAAGAGTGAAGACGCTGGTTGACTCTTGCATAAGGGGTACGGACAATATAATGATGAGCATGAGTAGAAAGTCGTGTGCAGCGGGGCCGCGGGAGGGGGGAGGCATGCAGTTAGCAAGTTCAGAAGAGCAGTCAGCATGAAAATATCGATAGAAGATAGAAAGAGAGGCAACATGGCGGCGGAATTTGAGAGGTAGAAGACTATCAGTATGAGGAGGAGAGTTGATGAGACGAAGAGCCTTTGACTCCACTCTGTCAAGAAGAGCTGTGTGAGAGTCCCCCCACCCCCCACACACACACACATGAGATGCATGCTCCATACGAGGGCGGACAAGGCTCCTGTAAATGGATAGCAACTGTGCGGGGGAGAAGAACTGGCGGAGACGGTACAGAACGCCCAGCCTAGAGGAAGCTGATTTAGTAAGAGATGAGATATGAAGTTTCCAGTTGAGATTTTGAGTTAAGGATAGACCGAGAATGTTTAGTGTTGAAGGTGATAGCTGGGTGTTGTCAAAGAATAGGGGATAGTTGTTTGGAAGATTGTGTCGAGTGGATAGGTGGAGAAACTGTGTTTTTGAGGCGTTGAAGGACACCAGGTTCCTCTTGCCCCAATCGGAAATAATAGTAAGATCTGAGGCTAAGCGTTCTGTTGCCTCCAGCCTTGAATCGTTAAGTTCCTGTATGGTGGGTCTTCTATTAAAAGTTGAGTAATGCAGAGTGGAGTCATCGGCGTAGGAATGGATTGGACAGTTCGTTTTAGAAAGATCATCAATGAACAACAGAAAGAGAGTGGGAGATAGGACAGAACCCTGTGGGACACCACTGTTAATAGGTTTAGGAGAAGAACTGTGACCGTCTACTACATCAGAAATAGAACGGTCAGAAAAGAAACTGGAGATGAAGGTGGTACAGAGAGAAGGATAGAAACCGTAAGAGGGTAGTTTGGAAAGCAAATATTTGTGCCAGACCCTATCAAAAGCTTTTGATATGTCCAGCGCAATAGCAAAGGTTTCACCGAAACGGCTAAGAGAGGATGATCAAGAGTTAGTTAGGAAGGCAAGGAGATCACCAGTAGAACGCCCCTTGCGGAACCCATACTGGCGATCAGATAGAAGGTTAGAAGTGGAAAGGTGCTTTTGAATCGTCGGGGGAAGGAGTGATTCAAAAGCTTTAGATGAAGAGGAAAGTAAAGGTATAGGGCGGTAGTTTGAGGGACTGGAACGGTCACCCTTCTGAGGCACAAGCTGTATGTAGGCGTACTTCTAACAGGAAGGAAATGTAGATGTAAAGCGGCAAAGACGAAAGAGTTTGACCATGCATGGTGTCACCCGGAATTACAGCTTTTAGGTACAACCGGAGGCACTCCATCAGGTCCATAAGCCCTCTGAGGGTTGTGGGCAGAGAGGGCATAGAGAACATCATTTGGAAG
Organism: Eriocheir sinensis; assembly: GCF_024679095.1. NCBI lineage: Eukaryota > Metazoa > Arthropoda > Malacostraca > Decapoda > Varunidae > Eriocheir > Eriocheir sinensis. The sequence goes on from NC_066556.1 coordinate 12,352,698, forward strand.
AATTTAATAACAGGCATAAAGGAGTCAGAGGGGATGAGTAGGAGGAATATGCCCAGAAACGTCCAGGTGGAGTTCTTACAGAAAGTTTGAGCGAAGAGTCCAACCTTAGAGACAGATCTGACAGCAGTGCTACCGTCAGGACTAAGGAGAGGAGGAAAGGAAGAAGTGAAATTGGAAGAGATATATTTGGCTAGATGCCAGAAGTCACGGGAAGAATTAGAAGAAGCAAGATGTTGATATTTTCTATTGATAAAAGAAGTTTTGGTAAGTCGGAGAATAGATTTGGCACGATTCCGGGCTGAAATGTAAAGGTCAAAGTTCAGGTGTTCGAAGGCTCTGGAACCCTTTGTGAGCTGCCTCTCTATCTTTAATAGCACGAGAACAAGCATGATTAAACCAAGGCTTTTTAGCATGGGGAGTAGAGAAAGAACGTGGAATGAATGCCTCCATTCCAGAGACAATGCGCAGAGCACACACAGAGGGGTCTCTCTCCTGGAAGCAGTAATCATTCCACGGGAAATCGGAAAAGTACATACTCAGGTCGTCCCACCGAGCTGAAGCAAAATGCCAGAAGCATCGCCTCTTCGGTGGGTCTAGAGGATGTGCAGGAGCGATAGGATAGGCATATATTAGCATCAGAACGACCATTTCAAATCGGTACTCTACCCATATCAACGTATTAGTTTCCTGAATGTGCAGACGACAATTATTTTTTTTAATAAAACCGTGAATGTAACCGGTTATTTTAGTCAAAAGATAAAAATGATAGCTAGACATGGCAAGTATCTCTAATCGGCGCTGTCAGAAAACACGAGGCTCGTTTAGGCCTATATGGCTAGCGCAGCAGGTAAAGACAATTTAGAGATTAGGAAAGCAGTTAGATTTTCTTGGATGCATCGCTCGCCCTGCCATATTATGCCTCCCTCCTTCCCAAAACCACCCATCTCACCTGCTTAAATGAGCTCAGGCCCATATCTATTACCCCCATACCCAGCCTCATATGCGATAGTCTTGTGTTTGAGTGGGCTTATGTTGATACTGCCCTTCACATTGATTCCCAACAATCTGGCAACATTAAATCTATCTCCACCACACACTGCCTTGTCAGCCTTTTAGATTTGGTTTATAAATCTCTCAAACAGAAGAAGACTGCAGTCACATTAACTATCACTGATTATACTGTTACGAATGTGCTGTATGTGAATGATTGTATGTGTAATGTGATGAAATTGTAGCATGATGCAACGTTAGCTCAGCTTGGTGCAACTCTACTTGTTGGGACAAGAGAGACAGAGGGGAGCCCGGGGCCTCCGGCCACCGGGCAGGGGAAGTGCTGAGTCGGCAGTTGCGAGCAAGAGTTGCTGAGGGGAAGTTGAGGGTGGCGAGCGGAAGCGAGTGTGACGCGTGTCTGGGCTGGCGGGGGTTCAGCACACGCCGTGTGCGTCTGTCGTGCCTCTGTGTGCCTGATTAACTGTTCTGTGTCCTTGAGAGTTGCTGTACTGTGTGAGGAGCCTGTCATTAAACTAGAAATTAGTGTTGAACGTGTGTCCTTTGTGCCCTGCCTCGTTCCCTCCTCTCCTCGGTGTTCTTTGTCGGCCGCTGTGAGTGACTGGTGCCCGTGTGGTTGTTCTAGGGCAGAGGTTCTCAACCAGGGGTAAATTTACCCCTAGGGGGTAAAAAATTATATAGTCGGGGGTAAATAATTGAAGTACCTGATAATTTAAAAAAATAATTCAATTAAATTTAATTTTGTAAAATGAGAGAGAGAATGCAAAGAAAGTGTGTGTGTGTGTGTGTGTATGGGAGAGAGGGAGGAAGGGAGATTGTCTGTCAATCTTGTTCAGTCCTGTTTGGGCATGCTCACTGTTCACCCACCTCTCCAGCAAACCACAAAGGCTACTGATATAATGCAGAAAATACAAGACTTCTTTGACAAGAACAATCTCACGTGGGACATTGTTGGCTCAATCTGTACTGACGGAGCTCCAGCCATGATGGGAGTGAGATCAGGCTTCACTGCACTTGTGAAGCAAAAGGCACCCCATGTAATAACAACACATTGTTTTCTTCACAGACATGCATTAGCTGCAAAAACTCTTCCTGAAAATCTAAAAATTGTTTTGCAGAAAGTTGTTGAGGCTGTTAACTTCATTCGGTCCCGAGCATTGAATCACCGTTTGTTCAAAGCTTTTTGTGATGAGATGGGCTCTGAGCATTCCATTCTTTTACTGCATACTGAAGTGAGGTGGCTTTCACGTGGACTTATTTTAAATCGTGTGTTTGAGCTCCGTACTGAGGTAGAAATGTTTCTTCGTGACCGGAATTCAAAGCTGTGTGAAAATTTTGCTGATCCCAAGTTCATCGCCTGTTTGGGGTACCTGTCAGATATATTTACCCATCTTAACCAAGTTAACAAACAACTCCAAGGAACATCAGTAACCATTGTTGAAGCAAGTGAAAAAATGACAGCATTGCAGACAAAGCTGGACTTACGGGCACGGAGAGTTCACCAAAGCAACTTTGCACATTTCCCAAATTTGGATGAGGTCATTAGTGAAAGTCCTGGAGTGTTACCTGGGATAAATGAAGACATCACAGGCCATTTGAATATCTTGAAGAATCACTTCACTGGCTACTTTTCAAAAGACATGATTCCAACAGAGAGATGGATAATAAGACCTTTTGCCACTGAACTGTCAGAAATAAAAGATGACAGCCCAGTAAAAGATGAACTGATTGATCTTCAATCTTCTGCTACTCTTAGAGAAGAATAAGAAAAAGTAGTTGTTAATTATTTTATAAAACTCACATATTCATTCCTCCTTACTAAGCGTGACTTCCAAGTGCTTGTTCCTTTTGTCACTACGTACTTATGTGAATCAGGGTTCTCAAGTTTAGTAGCAATAAAGACAAAGGCCAGAAACCGCCTGAAAGCCGATGATGATATGAGAGTAGCATTGTCAGAAACAGCTCCTCGCATAAACAAACTGATTGACTCAATGAATCAGCAGTGTTCCCACTGATAATGCTTCTGGTGTTTCTGTTCATTATTTTTTGTAATACAAATTAACTTCATAATTTTCTATTTAGAAAAGGTTTGATTTTCTTTATTTTGTGATACGAATGTATAATACTATTTTTTTATACAAAACCTAAAGTCCTAAACAATAAAGGTTCTTTCTGACCTTCTTGTTTTCTTTCACTTTATGATGGCTATGATTTTTTTTTGTATGGGAGTAGGGGGTAAATGGAGAAATACGTAAAGCCGAGGGGGTCAATGATGGAGGAAAGGTTGAGAATGGCTGTTCTAGGGGATCACGCCGCCTGCCTGCCCGTGGATGGTGTGTGTGGTAGGGGGTGGCGTAACAATACTAAGGCTTTTGATCTTGTCAACCACATCTTAATAATTTAGAAAAGGCAGTGAAGCTTGGAATGCGCCCTAGCCTTGTGGAGTGGCTGGCTAGCTTTCTGTGTCGTTCGCTACCTCCCCACCACCTCCTCCCCAGCCACATCACATGTGAATTACCGCTGGGGACGAGGATAGGGCCGCTCTGTTTTCTCATCCTCATCAGTGGCCACTGCACATCAGTGCCACACACACACACACACACACACACACACACACACACACACACACACTTGTGGCCCAGTTGTGACCGAGGTCAGACTTGGGTCATGGCGCTCCGAATGGAGTAGCTCGGGGCCAGCTTGTTGGCCTCTCCCCTTCACCTCCATCCCCCTTTCCCCTTTCATCAAGAAAACAACTTCCAGAAACACAACATAGCAAGACAAATTTTTGTGACATTAAGTGAAATCATGGTGACAGTCTGACAGACAGTGAGTGGAGTGCGTGTGTGGTACCGGGATGACAGAGATCGCTGAGTGTGTCGCTGCTGCTGCCTTCTATCAATCCCCTGGCGACGCCCCGAGGTCTTCCTAGGCTAACCAGCCCGCCCATTTTGCTGTTGAAGTCTGGTCAGGTGCAGTGCAGTTGAGGCCTCGTCACTCAGGTGGGGGCAAGGTGCAGGCCGCTCACCACCGAGGCTGTGCAGTTTGTTCCCACGAACAGCAACGAGTTCTCACATCTGTCTCGCCAGCTGCAGGAATTAGCACTTCACCCTAAGAAGCCCTTTTCTGAGTGACCGCTGATACCGCCTGTACCTGCCTCCCCGCCACCTGCTGCTACCTGACCCAACATTTTGACCTGGGAAGACCTCGGATAGCACCTACTCGCCTTCCAGAAAAGGATCACCTTCCCGCCCCATCCCTCTACCACTCCGCACTCCTCCACCTCCTCA
>NC_066556.1:12361995-12416995 GCF_024679095.1 Eriocheir sinensis
TGCTCTTTTAAGTCGATCTATGGGTACTGCCAGGACCTCACACAACACCCCCCCCATCCCCCTTGCTCAATGGGGGACAGTAACTACTATTCAACGGAAAGAATCCGGCCTGAGCGGGATCGAACGGCCACCGTGTGTGTGTGTGTGTGTGTGTGTGTGTGTGTGTGTGTGTGTGTGTGTGTTTGCCAAAATCCTTGATGTATAACTGCATGCTAGTTAGGGTTGGTAAATCATGTGTTGGAAGGTTACCGTGAAATGAATGATTGTTTATATCATGAAATTTGCCGTTATATGATTTTATCCTGATGATTGTTTTATTATGTAGCAAATTTATTTTTTTCTATTTTTGTTCTTAAGAGCTGCTCGTATGACTACTTTTTTCTTCCATTTTTCACATCTCTTCTAGATCTATTGTTAAATATAAATACCACTCTAATATACACATTATACTGTATGTTTTTTTCGTTTTCTAGCTGAAACTATATTGTTGGGATGGCTTTTGTAGTACAGGTCGTGATCGTGGTCCGATGGTTATGGTGGTCCAGGATGTGGTTGCGACCGCGGTGGTGGTGCGCAGAGGAGGAGCCAGACCTGTGTATCCCTTAGGGCATGGGGATGGTGAGGGAGGAAGATACAAGGAGGACGGAAGAATCTTGGTAGTGCTTTCACTTTCAAATGGCCTCCACTCTCTCTCCTCTCTCTCGCCACACATGAGACCGGCAAAGAACGAGGGAAATATCAGGGAAATAATTGTTATTTTTTTTTGCATCATAATATGCATTAGCATATTTTATATTATCATAAGTTCTCTTTTTCACCTCTAAATAATTTCCAATGAATACTTTGTGATAATTTTTCTCACATGCATAGCTAGCCGTATAGGGCTACCCATTACAAAACTCTTTCAACATTTAAAGCAATGTGATTTATCATAACTGATGCCACAGTAGAGTAATACCATCTATTTCCCATAGATATCCTAGAATAAGTAATTTATATTGTTTGGAAACCGCTATGTTACTGAGACATAGTGCAGAACAGTATAGACTTTGAGCCCAGAGTCAACCTAGAACTGGGTTTAGAGCATTTGAGAAGAGTGCCCACGGCTCTATAATGGGTTACCCAACGAAATTAGGAAGTGTGGCAGTCTGGCAACCTTCAGGAAGGTACTGAAGACTCACTTATTCACTAAATCCTAGGACGTTACAAACATGAAGATCGAGGACTTTCGTTGCTGACATTATTGTTAAAATATTGACGGCCCTGTGGAGCCCTGCGCTGGCAATAGTTGGGGTCTGAAACCTAATCAACGATAAACGGTAAACGGTAATTGTAAAACAGAGCGATCAAGAATATAGGATTTTGAAGAAATGAAATTAGTATAGAGGAAGGTAGATTTAGATTATAGATCATGATGAAAAAAAAATGTGCGAAGGTTCTAGAAAGGTGTACCTGGAATATGATAGATAATAACTGGCCCACATCATCAGAGATACTTACGCTATTAGAGAGTGAGATGAGTAATCGTTCTATTTGATGGGAGAAGTTAGGGTTAAGATGAATAGATCTGAGGCTGAGGTGTGTGTGTGTGTGTGTGTGTGTGTGTGTGTGTGTGTGTGGAGAGAGAGAGAGAGAGAGAGAGGTGTGAAAAGATAAAAAAGGATATCGGCACGGATGAAGATATAGGAGGAGGAGTGACCGTGGTATAAGGGCAATGGGAGAGGGACGAGTTAGTCACGATCCTCTGAACATTCAGGGAGGCATAAGGAGGAAGTGGGACTGCTGTGAGAGGCCAAGGTTTGCAGCCCTGACTTGTTGCTGTTGTTGATGTTGTTGATGTTGTTATTGTTGTTATTGATGTTGTTGTTGTTGTTATTGTTGTTGTTGTTGTTGTTATTTTTTTTGGTGTTGTTCTTGTTATCATTGTTATTGTTTTTGCTGTTTTCCTTTGTTTCTTCTTTCTTTTACTCTTCCTTTACTTCATTTTCTATAAATTCTTCTTCTTCTTCTTCTTCTTCTTCTGCTTCTTCTTCTTCTTCTTCTTCTTCTTCTTCTTCTTCTGCTTCTTCTTCTTCGTCTTCTTTTCCTTCTCCTCCTTTTCCCCCGTCTTCTTCTTTTCCTTTTTTTCTTCTTATTATTCTCGTTCTTGTTCTTGGTTTTGTTCTTATGGTCTCTTGTTCCTGTTCTTTTTGTTCTTGTTCTTGTTCTTGTTCTTGTTCTTTTCTTCTTCGTAGTACATAGGATGTAAGAAGATAGGGAGTCTGCAAGAGGCTGGAAGGCCTAAACAAGACAGCTCCTGAGAATCTATACCCACTCAACATCTTTAACCATGAACCTTTCTAATCTATTTTTAAATGTATACCGCTTTGACCAAGCCTGTTCTACTCATCCACCATTCTTTTAGTAAACCAATTCTTGCCTATTTCCTTGTTGAACCTGAATTTATCTAATTTAAACCCATTAATACCTGTCGAACATGGTTCTCTTGCCATCAGAACCTTTATAATATCACCCTTATTAAAGCCCTTCCATTTATAAACTTCGCTCAAGTGTCCTGGAATGCAAGTTTAATTGTTTAGATCTTTCCTCATATGGCAAGCTTCTTAACACGTTAATTATCTCTGTCATCCTCCTCTGTACCAATTCCAATAATTTGTTATCCATTCTATAGAAAGGCGACCTGCTGTCCTGAAGACCACCTCTCAACCCGGACTACAGATTCTCTCTCTGAAAAAGAGTCAAAGATGAGCTCGCGGAGAGCAAGAGCCTAACAAGATGGCGCCTCTATCAATACTTGCCTGCACCAGGAACGGGCTGGGACCGACCTTCAGGGCCTACAAAGAAAGCCTACTGGTGCAACAGGCCGAACGTAAAAAAAAGAAGAACTGAACCACATAACCAAGATTAGGTCTAAGTAATGGGAACTACAGATTGAGGATGACGTCAGAGCTTCTAATGCTTGCGGTCCTTGAAATAAATCCTGTTCCTATTTGCATGATTTCTAGCATGAATGCAGTGTGCCCTTATAGACGGAGATCAGAGCTCACTAAGAGCCCTAAATACCTCTCACACTTAGACCTGCTTATGTAAGTGTCACCTGCTTAGGGAAGTGTCATTTAAGCAATTATCATGTGAGAAGTTTTTCCTACCGACACTCAGAATACTGCACTTTCCGACATTGAACTTCATCTGCAACTTCCCCGCCCAATCATACAATATGATTAGTTAATTAAGCCTGGAGAATACCAGCGTCCTGATCCGACTCAATTAATCTGCCGATGGTTGTATCATCAGCAAACTTACTGACAGCAAGACTAATTCTTGTATTTATACCTAACATACATGTCAATCGCTTATAAGCTTACTTTACTTTCTGCTAACCTACTGAACGACAACGACTGGCATACTAAGAACCGTTTCACGATGATGATAGACTCATCGATTTTATATTTGCATAATAACCACACCAGCAGTGCCCCATTATCATTTCAAATATTAAAGAATGGTCAAGTTTGGTTCATGCCAATGTCAATAAAAAATCCTTTGTGTAGTTCATTGTCCATAAAATTTAGACCAAGAGTGCAAAATATTCTAAATCACTAATATACAACTTGTCTCTCTATCACCGCAGGGCCCAAAATGAAGTGAGTGCGGTGGAACAAGGAAATGGAGCTGGTGGATGCAGTATTCCGGCTGTATTCTACTGACGGCTGACTTTGAGTCCTTCAACAGCAGTCAGAAACCACCTCATGGGCCACCAGTGCCCCTCATGGAAACAAATACACCCACTCACACCCACACACATTAATTAATTTATTAATCTAATTATATAATGAACTACTTGTATTCTCAGAGCGCCAGGCTTCATGGCCCGGCAGGTGAAGTTTTGAGTCCAGCTCGGTCGGGATTTTTCTGCTGACAAGGAGTGGTTACTCTCCACCTTGAGCAAGGGGATGGGATATGTGATGTGTGAGGTCTCAGCAATGTCCAGAGATTGACTCTTTACAAAGCCTTGCTCTTGTTGGGAGAGTATTTTCTGACGATAACGAGTCCAGCTCGTGGTCAGGCCGTGGGTGAATTACACACACACACAGACACACACACACACACACACACACACACACACACACAGACACACACACATGAATTAATTTATTAATTTAATTATACAATTATCTATTTGTCTTCTTAGAGAGGCATTGTTCGTCAACCCAGACCTATTTGTGGTGTTGGTAATGCTCTCATAGTAGAGATAAAGTTGGGGGCATGAGCCATTGTTGCACGTGTCCGTGGTGCTCATCTTCGTCTCAATGGCCTTTGAGCCTATGATGATTAAGAACCCATTACCCTGGGACACATGGTAGGTGTGACATCCATTTTTTTTTTTTTTTACATCTTCGCCTGTGGAGCCGGTAGGCTTGTTTTTGGAGGGGCCTGATGATATGGATCAGCCCGTTATGGCGCAGGCCAGTGTTTATAGTGGCGCCATCTTGCATTGGCTCATGCTGCCCTACCGGAGTTCATCTTTAATTCTATAATCTAGAGTCCGGGTTGATAGGTGGTCTTCTGGACAGCATGTGGGTATTTTTAAGCCACTCGGCGGAGGCTGAAAAATCCCAGCTTGGTGGCACCGGGCGGGGATTGAACTCGCGTCGTCCTGAACGCGGCGCCGTCACGCTATCCACTCAGCCACCGCCTCCCCAGTGGCGGGTTAATGGGAGCAGATTGATTGATTATTAGGGCGGTCTGTCTTGGCGCCGCAACTTCGGGGTCATTTGTCGCCGAATCTAATACAAATTAATTATCTTATAAAACTATATAAGCTTAGAATTAAAAACGTGATAAAACCAACACTAATAAAACTATATAAAACCAGTTAAAAATTAAACCATGATAAAATACAACTATAAATGGCCAATAAAAACTATAGGAGGTTGAGGACGCCCGCCTCCTGTAGGAAGCCATACACGTTATTTGGGTAGGCGGTGGCTGAACAGATGGCAAGACAGCCTCGCGTTCAGGAGGACGCGAGTTCAATCCCCGACCGGTGCCACCAAGCTGGGATTTTTCAGCCGCCGCCGAGTGGCTTAAAATTACCCACATGCTGTCCAGAAGACCACCTATCAACCCGGACTCTAGATTCTAGGATTAAAGATGAGCTCCGGGAGGGCAGCATGAGCCAATGCAAGATGGCGCCACTATAAACACTCGCCTGCGCTAGAACGGGTTGGGCCGACCATCAGGACCCACCGGGAAGAAGCCTTGGACCGACCATTAGGATCCACCGGGAAGAAGCCTACCGGCGCAATAGGCCAAGACGTAAAAAAAAAAAAAAATGTCCCGGGAAGAATGCCTTCTCCCCCAGCACCAGAGAGAGAGAGAGAGAGAGAAACTCCCATATCCGCCCCGGCACCGGGGGAGGTACCGCTCTCGCAGTTCCCCCAGACTGGGGCACTCGACCAGCAAGTGCCGAACAGTTAAGGGGACCAAACAGTCATGACAGTAGGGCTGAACTCCCCGGGACATGAGAAAGCTATGTGTATATCTTGTGTGACCTACCTTAAGGCGGACCAGGACAGTCTCCCTCCTACGATTTCTTATATGGGAGTACGACAAGGGACGCACAGCCCTGGTTGTGACTTCCCCCATCTTTGTTGTGGCAGTCACAGCCGCCCACCCGCGCTGCTACACACTCTAGAGTGCAGACCGCACGGTGGGGTAGAAGTCCCTGAGTGGAAGAGCGCACTGTGAGTGAGGGCGAGAAGCAGCGGCCCGAACCACCTCATCGGCCTCCTCATTACTACGCACAGAGACGTTGGCAGGTACCTAACAGAAGGTAACCTGATGCCCACGCCGTTTTGCTAAAACTAGCCAGCTAAAAATATCTAAAATTATAGGGTGGGTGCTCCTACGATCTTTTATTGCGGTCAGGGCTGCCTGTGAGTCAGAGTAAACAGTATAAGTATCCACAGGTAGAGTTAAAATGGTGCGAATTGCTAAAAGAATGGCAGATAGCTCTGCGGTAGAAATTAAGGCGATAGCAGGCAAAGTTCCAGAACGGGAAAAGTCTGGAAAGACAGCTCCAAATCCAACGCCAGCATCGGATTTGAAGCCGTCCGTGTATACTGGTACAGAGGTGGCGTGACTAGCTGAGTGAAACAGGAAAAGCTGACGAGCAGTAGTCGTTGGGATGCTTGTTTTGTTAAAGTTAAAATACCGGCAGAACTGTGTGTTTGGGAACTCCCACGGTGTGATTCGGGTTACCTGGTAAACTGCTATAGGGAAGTACGGTAGCGAAAGGTCCCCAATGACATTCCGGACACGGAAACCAAAGGGGCGGGGTAGGATAGGCTTGTTTCTGTATTTTATATTTACATTAGTGTCTATGGCAACGGTGTAGGCAGGGTTGTTAGGTTGACGTTGTAGTCTGTACCAGTACTTGATTAGATGGCCGTCTATCTGCAAGTCTAAAGGTGGCACTCCTGCGTCAACTAATAGGCTTGCTATAGAGGATGATCTGAAGGCACCTGTTGACAGTCGAACTACAGAGTGATGGACTGCATCAAGTGTGCGGAGGCGGGCAGTTGTTGCTGATGTGTATACTTCCCAGCCGTACGACACTTTCGACCCGATTAATGCCTGGTAAAGGCGTAGGAGTATTGTGCGATCAGCGCCCCAAGAAGTGCATGACAGAACACGGAAGAGATCTAGCGATCTCATGGACTTTGATTTTAAAGCTTTTAGATGTGAGGCGCCTGTCAAAGGAGACTCCCAAGAACTTGTGTTCTTCCGAAACAGGGAGTCGTGAACCGCACATTATGAGATCAGGGTCTGGATGGTGGCCTCTCAGGCGGCAAAAATGCATGGCAACCGACTTGGATGTTGAGAATCGGAAGCCATGATTTTCCGCCCATCTGGATGTCTTGTTGATGGCATGTTGCAGTCTTCGCTCAGCGGAGGACATTCGAGATGCTAAGTACCAGATTGCCAGGTCGTCGACATAGAGGGAGGACGACACCCCTTCTGGGAGTGATGTTATAACTCCATTAATGGCCACGGCAAAGAGGGTGACACGGAGGACGCTTCCTTGAGGAACTCCTTCCTGCTGTTCATAGGGTGGTGAAAAAGAGGTACCAACTCAGACGCGGAAGATCCGTTTTCTAAGAAATCTCTCAATAAAGTTTGGCATCCATCCTCGGAGACCAAAGTTATGTAGATGCTTTAAAATCCCATACCTCCATGTCGTATCGTAGGCCTTCTCGAGGTCAAAGAAAATGCATACCATGTGTTGTCTTTCTGCAAAGGAGCGGCAGATAGCTGATTCGAGACGTACGAGGGCGTCTACCGTTGTTCTCATCAAGGTGGCCCTTGATCTCTAGATGGTGTACGAGGCGAAAGTTTACCATCTTTTCGAAGAGTTTGCAGAGGCAGGAAGTTAGAGAGATGGGCCGGTAGTGTAAGGGCTGTGAACCGTCCTTCCCAGGTTTACGGATGGGAAGTACAATGGCTTTTCGCCATCCAGTTGGTATGATGCCAGTCTGTCTGCCAAACTGAGTTGTATATTTGGAGCAGCAGGGTCGCAGTGGTTGGACTAAGGTGTCGGATCATGGCATATGGGATATTATCGGGGCCCGGTGAGGTGTCGTTGCAGCGGGAAAGAGCTGACTGTAGTTCCCGCATGGAGAAGGGAACGTTGTATATTTCGGTGTTTAATGATGTAAAGCCTAACTAGCGTCTCTCCTGCCCTTCCAAGCGCCGGCGTACTTCGGGAGGTCTAGAGTCCCGCGTAGACACAGCAGCAAATGCACTGACTATGGTGTCGGCGACTTCGGCGCTCCCTGCTATTATGTTGTTATTGATGTTAAGTGCAGGTGGTGCAATTTTGTGTACTCTCTTTCACACTTGTGTCATTTGTGTTTGTGAGTTTAGTGTGGATACATAACTGGCAAATGAGGATCGTCGTGCTTTTTTCAGAGTCCGGCGTGCTTGTGCTCGTGCTTTCTTGTAGGCAGTGTGGTTGAACTCTGTCCTCTGCCTCTTGTAGCGGTTGAAGGCCCGGCGTCGGCAAGCCTGCTTGCACTCGTCTGACCACCAAGGCACAGGTCGACGTGATGCATGTCCCGTTGTCTGTGGGATTGTGAGTTCTCCCGCCCGGTGAATGTGCGCCGTAAAAGAGTTGACTGCATCTTCGGTTGTCTCGAAGTCATCAATTGATGTCTCCGCTTTAGTCATGGTCCGAAAGAGCTCCCAGTCCGCTCGATCTAATTTCCAACGCGGTAATCGAGGTGACGGTTGGAAGGTGGAATAGGAGATGAAGATGGGGTAGTGGTCGCTGCCATGTAAATCCTCTGATATTTCTCACCTAAAATCCAGGTATGCGTCGGGGGAACTGAGTGAGAGGTCAATAATTGACTGTGTGTCGGTTTGCATATGATAATGTGTTGGATGACCGGTGTTAAGCATGCAGAGGTCTAGATCTTCAATTACAGATGCCACAGTGGCTCCTCTTGGGTTGCTAGTGGTATCTTCCCATAGCGTACGGCGACTGTTGAAGTAGCAAGAAGGGTGAGGGCAGTTGGCGTACCAGTGTCAGGAGGTCTTGTTTATGAAGTGGCGTACTGGGTGGGAGATACAGGGAGCATATAGTATAGGTACGTGTAATGTGGATTTTAGCAGCAGTAGCCTGCAATGGAGTATTAAGTGAGGGTGGAGTGGGTGCTATGTCGTTGGAGATGAGGAGACACGTACCTCCAGAAGGAGCTTGTTTGGGATCTGCTGGAGAGTATATGGCACTGTAACTACGTGGGGAAGGATGAGCGTATGCTCCTAACAGTGTCTCCTAGAGGCAGACACTGTGGCTGTGAGTCTTTAATGAGAAGATGGAGATCCTCCCAGCTTCCTCGCAATCCGCGGCAGTTCCACTGCAAGATCTTGAATTTTAGTTATGTTTCTTCAGGGCGTCCCCGGAGAGGGACCTCTTTTGTAGTAGCACCGAGATTTCGCTGGAGGGTTGACCCCAGCGCTAGCATTTTCTTTATCGGCCCCAGGGCCGATGAGACGGGCCGGGGAACACCTAAATTTCTCCGGCCCCTTGCTCCCGCCGACGGCTTACTCACCCTGCCCCCCCCCCCTCCCCCCCAACCTTCCGGCACTCTGGTGAAGAGGCAAGGGAACGGGACACGGGTGGAGCCTCCAGCACAGACTGTGCGGAGGCGGTAGACACGGGCGCCGGCAGGTTCACACCGTGACCTTGATTGGCAGCGGTCACCGGCTGAGGGTCAGCCGGGGCCGCTGGTGCAGGGGTGGCGGCTGCAGCCGGCACCCGGGGTTCTTCCAGCGACCCAGAGACGGGAGCTGGAGAAGGCACTTTAGCAGGAGGGGTGTCTTGCAGGGACTCCTCGTTGCGCGTGCGCTTTTACTGATGGGGCTCCTTGCGGCCATCAGCAGACGTCTGGTTAGATGAAGCGGGATTAATAAGAACATAAGAACATAAGAACGCAGGAGTCTACAAGAGGCCGGTAGACCTGTACAAGGCAGCTTCTTTGACCCTAAGCTCCCGTGTATCTAACCCCACCTAATATCGCTGTCCATGAATTTATCTAGTCTATTTTTTAATGTGACAATTGTATTGGCACTCACCACATGACTGCTAAGCCTATTCCACTCATCCACCACCCTGTTAGTAAACCAATTTTTGCCTATGTCCCTGACTTAGACTTAGACTTAGAGTTATGGGAGGTGCAGTCTTGGTAGAGGTAGAACGGCGATGGGCATGGGCGTTGAGGGCAGCGGCATACGTCATTCCGGGGTTGGCCATCTTTGTAAGGGCAAGTCGTTTAGCCTCAGCGAAAGGTACCCTTTCCTTATTGTGTACCTTGAGAACTTCCCTCTCAAAGAGGAAGCGCTCACAATCTTTTGATGAGGCAGGATGAGGTTCACCACAGTGGTAACAATGCACAGGTCCAGGGCAGTCGTCACCGTGGTTATCCATTCCACATGACACATATTTTTGCTAGGCCGTTTTTCAAGCGCCGACAAGTCTGGGTGACGTGACCATACGGTTGACAATAGAAGCACCTTCTTGGGTTGGGGATATATATATATATATATTTGTAGGAGAGCAAAACAAAAACAAGTCACATTTATACATTTTATCACACACACTATCATACATATTACCACACATATTATCACACACGGTATTTACTCGCCCACAATTCTGTCCTGCCAGGCCACTGCTCCCCGGGTGTTGTAGTAGTCCATGAGGTAGGCGCGGATATTCTTGGGGTCTACCATAGCTCTTGGGTTCCGCAGAGGGTCGAGTGGGACGATTTGATCGCCCTCTCGCCATTCCCCAGGAACAAGTTGCGAGAGACGAGGTGGGCTCTCCAGCTGCCGGTGAAGAAGTGTGTTACACCCCGGATTCCCGTGCTTGTAAATGCCACATGGGCATCAGATGATCAGCTGTCAGAAATCTTGGCACAGTCGGAGAATTGTCCCCGACATGTCGCCGACACGAGATTCAAGCCACTGCAAGACACCACCGGTTTCCTGCATCTCTAGCTGGTTGGCATCAGTATGCAGTTAAGGGGAGCGTCTGCCATGTTCTAAGATATTATCAGAGGATCACCATTTTCTCACAGGTGATGTGTACCTTGAGTAGGAACATCATGTACAGTTTTGATGAAGATTTGTTGAAAAAAAAAATTTATGAATTTTTTTTCAAATATTTCAAAATTTTGAAATTGAAAAAAAGCATATTTAGAGTTTAGATAGCTCAAAAATAAAAACACCACTGGAACGGGCATACAAAATAAGTGTATTCCTAGAGATTACTTTTCCATTTTTTTTTTGTTTCTTCAAAGTTTAAACTTAGAAAATTTATATAAAAATTTTGATGATGTTTATCCAGATTCTGATCACTAGCATTTATAGCTAATTTTTTTCTCTTTCCAACGCTATCTTTATGTTTGTGCTAGGTCCATAAATAACTTAGAAATATCAAATAAATGCGCGTGTGACCCTGTTTTGAGAAAACGAAGGAAAACTAAATTTATCGATCGCCCATCGATTCTGCTCTCCGATGACAATGTATTGGTAATGAATGTCAATGTAACTCTAACCCTGTGTAAAAAAATATCCTCTATTGCAAAAATTACGGACATAAAAGCACTGATTCATGTATGCATATTTTGGCGCGTAAAGCGCTCTGTATGGCAACACTACCAGATATTTAAATGGCCGCCAGACCGCGCGAGGATTTAAATTTTAAAAAACTAACCTCGCCACGTGACACCCCATTGTATCCCTGGTATGATGAGCTCATAAAGTGAATTTCGAGGAATTAAAAATATTCATCAAAAATACCCCCCCAGACGCTCCCCTTAATGGGCACAGGAATCTGTGAGTGTGAGTTCCTCCTGACATCCACTTTCGATTAGTTCCTCCTCTAAAGTAGCTATCTTTAAGAATTAAATATTACATAACAAAATGTAGTGTGTTGTATGATACCCTCTCTTTTAGACTACCAAGCTTAAAACACCCTCTCCTTTAGACTACCAAGCTTAAAACACCCTCTCTTTTAGACTACCAAGCTTAAAACACCCTCTCCTTTAGACTACCAAGCTTAAAACACCCTCTCTTTTAGACTACCAAGCTTAAAACACCCTCTCCTTTAGACTACCAAGCTTAAAACACCCTCTCCTTTAGACTAGCAAGCTTAAAACACACTCTTCTTTTGCCTCATCCAGTGCTGAAGGAGTCAACCTCTACACACACACACACACACACACACACACACACACACACACACACACACACACACACACACACACACACACACAGCTAAAGTAGGTACCATACAACACACTACATTTTGTTATGTAATATTTAATTCTTAAAGATAGCTACTTTAGAGGAGGAACTAGTCGAAAGTGGATGTCAGGAGGAACTCACACTCACAGATTCCTGTGCCCATTAACTGCATACTGATGCCAACCAGCTAGAGATGCAGGAAACCGGTGGTGTCTTGCAGTGGCTTGAATCTCGTGTCGGCGACATGTCGGGGACAATTTTCCGACTGTGCCAAGATTTCTGACAGCTGATCATCTGATGCCCATGTGGCATTTACAAGCACGGGAATCCGGGGTGTAACACACTTCTTCACCGGCAGCTGGAGAGCCCACCTCGTCTCTCGCAACTTGTTCCTGGGGAATGGCGAGAGGGCGATCAAATCGTCCCACTCGTCCTCTGCGGAACCCAAGAGCTATGGTAGACCCCAAGAATATCCGCGCCTACCTCATGGACTACTACAACACCCGGGGAGCAGTGGCCTGGCAGGACAGAATTGTGGGCGAGTAAATACCGTAGGTGATAATATGTGTGGTAATATGTATGATAGTGTGTGTGATAAAATGTATAAATGTGACTTGTTTTTGTTTTGCTCTCCTACAAATATTTTAGAATGAATGAATGTTTATTAATAATATTAATAAACAAACCAGTAACTGAAAGAAGAAATAAATTTAAATAACTAAAAAATAAAACAAACGTTAAATAATGGCAGAATAATGATATTAAGAAATAAAGTAATAAATAGTAAATAAATTATGAAATAAATGAAATGCTAGTTTTATACCTATTTTATAAATTCATGATTCTTCTTGTTTTCATATTTTCTTGTTTACTATTTATTATTATATTATTTTACTCCATATATATATATATATATATATATATATATATATATATATATATATATATATATATATATATATATATATATATATATATATATATATATATATATATATATATATATCCCCAACCCAAGAAGGTGCTTCTATTGTCAACCGTATGGTCACGTCACCCAGACTTGTCGGCGCTTGAAAAACGGCCTAGCAAAAATATGTGTCATGTGGAATGGATAACCACGGTGACGACTGCCCTGAACCTGTGCATTGTTACCACTGTGGTGAACCTCATCCTGCCTCATTAAAAGATTGTGAGCGCTTCCACTTTGAGAGGGAAGTTCTCAAGGTACACAATCAGGAAAGGGTACCTTTCGCTGAGGCTAAACAACTTGCCCTTACAAAGATGGCCAACCCCGGAATGACGTATGCCGCTGCCCTCAACGCCCATGCCCATCGCCGTTCTACCTCTACCAAGACTGCACCTCCCATAACTCTAAGTCTGCCTATTAATCCCGCTTCATCTTACCAGACGTCTGCTGATGGCCGCAATGAGCCCCATCAGTAAAAGCGCACGCGCAGCGAGGAGTCCCTGCAAGACTTGGTAGTCTAAAGAAGAGGGTGTTTTAAGCTTGATAGTCTAAAGAAGAGGGTGTTTTAAGCTTGGTAGTCTAAAAGAGAGGGTGTTTTAAGATTAGAAGTCTAAAAGAGAGGGTGTTTTAAGCTTGGTAGTCTAAAAGAGAGGGTGTTTTAAGATTAGAAGTCTAAAGGAGAGGGTGTTTTAAGCTTGGTAGTCTAAAAGAGAGGGTGTTTTAAGATTAGAAGTCTAAAGGAGAGGGTGTTTTAAGCCTGGTAGTCTAAAAGAGAGGGTGTTTTAAGATTAGAAGTCTAAAAGAGAGGGTGTTTTAAGCTTGGTAGTCTAAAAGAGAGGGTGTTTTAAGATTTGAAGTCTAAAGTTGAGGGTGTTTTAAGCTTGGTAGTCTAAAGTAGAGGGTGTTTTAAGCTTGGTAGTCTAAAGAAGAGGGTGTTTTAAGCTTGGTAGTCTAAAAGAGAGGGTGTTTTAAGCTTGGTAGTCTAAAAGAGAGGGTTTTTTAAGCTTGGTAGTCTAAAAGAGAGGGTGTTTTAAGCTTGGTAGTCTAAAAGAGAGGGTGTTTTAAGCTTGGTAGTCTAAAAGAGAGGGTTTTTTAAGCTTGGTAGTCTAAAAGAGAGGGTGTTTTAAGCTTGGTAGTCTAAAGAAGAGGGTGTTTTAAGATTGGTAGTCTAAAGGAGAGGGTGTTTTAAGATTGGTAGTCTAAAGAAGAGGGTGTTTTAAGATTAGAAGTCTAAAGAAGAGGGTGTTTTAAGATTAGAAGTCTAAAGGAGAGGGTGTTTTAAGATTAGAAGTCTAAAGAAGAGGGTGTTTTAAGATTGGTAGTCTAAAGGAGAGGGTGTTTTAAGATTAGAAGTCTAAAGAAGAGGGTGTTTTAAGATTGGTAGTCTAAAGGAGAGGGTGTTTTAAGATTAGAAGTCTAAAGGAGAGGGTGTTTTAAGATTAGAAGTCTAAAGAAGAGGGTGTTTTAAGATTAGAAGTCTAAAGGAGAGGGTGTTTTAAGATTGGTAGTCTAAAGGAGAGGGTGTTTTAAGATTAGAAGTCTAAAGAAGAGGGTGTTTTAAGATTGGTAGTCTAAAGGAGAGGGTGTTTTAAGATTAGAAGTCTAAAGAAGAGGGTGTTTTAAGATTGGTAGTCTAAAGAAGAGGGTGTTTTAAGATTGGTAGTCTAAAGAAGAGGGTGTTTTAAGATTAGAAGTCTAAAGGAGAGGGTGTTTTAAGATTGGTAGTCTAAAGGAGAGGGTGTTTTAAGCTTAGTAGTCTAAAGGAGAGGGTGTTTTAAGCTTAGTAGTCTAAAGGAGAGGGTGTTTTATGCTTAGTAGTCTAAAGGAGAGGGTGTTTTAAGCTTAGTAGTCTAAAGGAGAGGGTGTTTTAAGCTTAGTAGTCTAAAGGAGAGGGTGTTTTAAGCTTAGTAGTCTAAAGGAGAGGGTGTTTTAAGCTTAGTAGTCTAAAGGAGAGGGTGTTTTAAGCTTAGTAGTCTAAAGGAGAGGGTATATTAAGCTCGGTATTCTAAAGGAGGACGTTTTAAGTTTGCTCATTAAGTTAATATAGGATGCAAAGCAAGCTTTCCAAGAGAATAAGTATAATAACTGATCATGAAAGGTCTTGTGAATTTGCTCTTTTCTGAGGTGATTGAAATATGCCTTACCAGTATGTTGATTATCACTTTGTTTCTAGATTGAAGCCACTGCAAGACACCACCGGTTTCCTGCATCTCTAGCTGGTTGGCATCAGTATGCAGTTAATGGGCACAGGAATCTGAGTGTGAGTTCCTCCTGACATCCACTTTTGACTAGTTCCTCCTCTAAAGTAGCTATCTCTATAAGGTAAGACATTACATATAAAATGTAGCATGTAGTATGTGTACCTACTATAGCTGTGTGTGTGTGTGTGTGTGTGTGTGTGTGTGTGTGTGTATTTACCTAGTTGTAATATACGGGAGAGGGAGCTAAGCTCTTACTTTCCCGTCTTTGTATCTTTCGTTATCGTCTAAGTTTGAATTCCCTTATCGACTTTGAGTGGACCACTTCTTTTTGCAGTCCATTCCATACATCTATTACTCTGTGTGGAAAGCTGTTCTTCTTAAAATTTCTTCTGTAGTTGTCCTTTTTTATCTTTTTTCCATGGTCCTTTGTATCCCTTGTGTCCAAGTTTATTAAATCATCTCTGTCCAGCTTTTCCATGTCCTTCATCACTCTGTATACTTTAACCAGGTCACCTCTTTCCCTCCTTTGCTCTAGGGTTGTCAGGTTCAGTTCGGAGAGCCTTTCCTCATGGGACTTGCTTACCAGGTTTGGCGCTAACTTTGTCGCTGCTCTCTGGATCCTTTCTAGTTTCCTTATTTCTTTCTTTCTGCTTGGAGACCACACCGTTGCTACATATTCCAGTCTGGGATGTATCATTGCAACAATAAGTTTCCTTAACATATCCTCATCCATATAGGTGAAGGCCACTCTTATGTTTCTCAGCAAGTTGTATGTTTCTCCCATGATTTTATTTATTTGCCTCTCTGGTGATAGGTTATTTGAAAGTTACTCCTAGGTCCTTTTCCGATGTTGTTTTCTTTATTTTATCACTACTCAGTTTGTATTCCTTCGATATTCTCTGGTTGCTCTTTCCAAATTCCATCACACTACGTACATTTTTTTTAAATTAAAGTCCATCTCCCATTTACGGCTCCTTTCCCAAATCCTGTCTAAGTCCTGCTGCAGCATTTCGCAATCTTCCTCCTTTCGCACGCTTTTCAGAAGTTTGGCGTCATCTGCAGACAGACTCGTGTAACTGTTTACACTTTCGTCCATGTCGTTGACGTATATTGCGAACATAATTGGGGCCAGTACTGATCCTTGTAGTACACCACTGATAACTTTTCTCCACTGAGATTTCTTGTCTCTTATGATCGATCACTCTCATTTCCCTATCTTCTAGGAAGTCCTTCATCCACGCTAATAACCTTCCCTGGACCCCGCCAATCATTTCAATCTTCCTCAGTAGTCTCTTGTGTGGAACAATTGTCGAAGGCCTTCTTTAGATATAAGTAAATACAGTCAGCCCAGCCGTCTCTTTCTTGTATGATGTCTATCACTTATGTGTGTGTGTGTGTGTGTGTGTGTGTGTGTGTGTGTGTGTGTGTGTGTGTGTGTGTGTGTGTGTGTGTGTTTGTGTGTTTGTTCCAAGCACTCTGAACGAAGTTTTATAATTACAGAAGACAGTATTACACGCGCTGATGGAACTGTAATAACGGCGAAGAGAGGCTGGCCAACTCTACATAAAGATGCTTGCCCAACCATCTTTGAAAACCAGCCTAAGTATATGTCAAAGGAAGTACCACCTCCTCGCACCACTCCATAGGAAAGGAGAGACAGGTTAATTGAACGTGATGAAATGGTGTTCAGTGATTGGATGGAGAAAAACCACATAAACAACTTTAAGGACTTCTGTGAAGGATTTATTGAAAAGCTCTCTAAAGGTTGGGTGTATCTTTCCAGCGATGACTATGTGTCTTTCCTTAAAGTTAACTGCGATGACCAACCAAAGCTAACAGTGGCTTTCAAAGTTATGTTAGATCTAACAGTTTCAGTGTGGCTTGAAAATAGTGCTTTAGAACTGAGAAAGTTGAAGTGGCTTTTAGGAAAAACAAATGT
Organism: Eriocheir sinensis; assembly: GCF_024679095.1. NCBI lineage: Eukaryota > Metazoa > Arthropoda > Malacostraca > Decapoda > Varunidae > Eriocheir > Eriocheir sinensis. Next base: position 12,378,917 of record NC_066556.1, read on the forward strand.
ATGTGATTTGTGGTCAAAATTTGAAAATTTATTAAGTCACCTTAATCTTGAACATACATCAACTTTCAGTGACATTGATAAACTCACTCAATGTAAAGAAACTACTGAAGATATTTTGGAAACTGATACAAATTAAATGAGCTCAAAAAAGAGAGTGATGTGGTTCTGTGCTGGGCAACTAGGTATGATCTGCAAAGATAAAATGAAATACAGCTGTGAGTTTTTGGTTTGGTCTTACAGTGTGTTTATGAACAATCCATCACTGTACACATGTCTGCGTGACAGTGGAGTTCTTGTTCTTCCTCACCCAAATTACCTTAGGAAACTGACTGTGTCTACTGGTGCTAATAGTTTGAGTAAAAAAAATTCTCATGAACTGTTTTTGAGGGAAATTTTTCTACTCTGAGAAGTGAAGAAAAAATGGTGAATGTGCTGCTTGACGAGATACATGTAAAGAAGGGTCTTTCTTATAAAGGAGGGAAATTTATGGTACTTCTGTGAATTCAGATGAACCAGCAACAACAATTCAGGCTTTCATAATTTCATCACTTTTATCAAAGCACAAGCATGTTGCTGCTTTATATCCAGTTTGCAAACTGACAGCTGACACTCTTCTTGATTTAACACACAAAGTTTTGGCATTCCTGCATGGTATTGGATATAAAGTAGTTTCATTGATTTCTGACAACATGTTAATAGAAATATGTTCGAAAAGTTATGTGATGGGCCTCTTACCTCCTCCATTTCAAATCCCTATGATTCAAGTGAGCAACTTTTCCTCCTGTTTGATTCAGTACATTTGTTAAAATGTATACGAAATAATTGGCTCAATCAAAAGAAACCCATACAAACTTTTGTAATACCATAACCTTCCAACCTCACAATTCAAGAGGAAGCAAGTCTACAGCCATTGAAAGAACTTTATGCCAAAGAAAGGAATCAATGTGTGAAGCTAGCTCCAGGCTTGTCAGAAAAAGTGCTTTTCCCCAATAACTTAGTAAGGCAGAATGTACAGTTTGTTGCAAGATTGTTTGATGAAAAGAATGTGGCTGCAATGAAAAGTATGAATTTGTCAGATGTGTCAGGCACTGCTGCTTTCTTGCAACAAATCATGTCATGGTGGCATACAGTAAATGTTAAAACTCCAGACAAAGGTGTTGCCCTCCGTCAGGCACAATGTATCCCTATCAGGCAGGATTCATCAACAGATCCAAACTTGCTCTTTCTCACTAATTTTGTTCAGTTGGAATTGGTGCAGCAAGGAAGGATTGGTCAGCTCTCACGAGAAACCGCTTTTGCTCTTAAGCACACTACAACAACTCTAGTTAAGTTATGTGATTACCTGCTGAAAGACCATGACTTTCACTATGTCTTGTTGGGAAAATTTCAAACAGACAAACTGGGAGGTAGATTTGGACAATATAGGAAAATGAGTGGTGCAAATTATAATGTGGCGGTTGCTCAAGTAATGGAATCTGAGAGAAAACTCAAAATCATTAATGTTCTTTCAATGGCTTCAGCAAAATCTGGTCCATTGATCCTCAAGGAATTGAACCACTCTCAACTTGAACCTAAATCTGACTGTGAACCCTTAGACTGTCTGGAGAAAGTCAAGGGAGTTGAGAAGTATATGAAAGAGCAGAGTTTGTCAAAGCAAGATGAAAGTGTGATGATGTACATTGCTGGCTATGTAGCTCATGCTGTCAAGAAAAGACTGAAGTGTGACCTGTGTGTGAGTCGTATATCTCTTGAGAAAGTACTTGAAGCAGAAATTCCTGAAGAGTGTCAGTATCTCCGTAGTCTCGATAGGAGAGGCTTGAAATGGCCAACAGATTTCACTCTATCCGTTGGATCCACACTTATCAAATATTTCAAGCTCTCCTAGGCAATTTTAAGACAGAATTTGTTCAGTGTACCAGCAACCAACGACAAGTTCTCGTTAAGCTAGCCTTAAACTTTCAAGAAACTTTGATTGATGTAGAGGAATGCTGTCCATGTAATACACCAGTAAGTCAACTTTTGAGGATGTGTATCTGGCCTGTGACGAATATTTTATTGAATAACTTCACAAAGTCATATAATGATACAATAGGCCAAAAAAAAAAAAAAAAAAAAAAAAACAGTAAAAAGAGGAAGCTGTCAACATTGAAATAATCCCAGAAGGATGTATCCCATAGATTTTTTTTTATTATTCTGATATTCAGATATTCTTATATTGCAATGGGCGGGGGGGCGGGATGGTTGTGTGTCTGATAATGATGTATGCTTTATAGAGTGGTGTGGATTGATTCAGATAAATGTGTTCAGTATTTATGTACATTAAAATATTATTTTGAGCTGATATTTACTCCGAAATACTATATATACATATATATATATATATATATATATATATATATATATATATATATATATATATATATATATATATATATATATATATATATATATATATATATATATATATATATATAGTTTTTTCCATTAAAGTAAATGGTGTTTTCATCATTACTTTTATTTACCTGACAAATGCTTAATCAGGACAAAGGTAAGTGATGGATTATAAGAGAAACAAGGATCTAATATAGAATTCAAATTAAACCTAATGGAGATCTTGATTCACTGTAGGCTATAAGATGAAAAAAATATAAAATAGTAATACTAGTACATGCAATCATGTACAATGATATCAAAATAATAATAATAACAATAATAATGTTAGTGGATAGTATGAAAAAGGTGGATAGAAAATTGAAGAAAATAGTTTTAGTGAGTGAGGCATTGCGGACGCCGCTTCTGACGTCATCAATCCCAGGCGCAGGCTTTCTATATTCCCTGCGCGGGGGAGCACGGGCTTAGCCGACAGACAGACTCTATCTGCGATCGAAATCTAGCCGACCGAGTTGGTCCGTCGACGAGGACTGGCGTGTCTCAGTTGTTGGTGGTGTCGCTGCCAAGTACTTACCTCCATGAAGGAAACACATACAAATAGTAACTCTTACATATTGTAAGGGTACACTTGCATATTGTAATCTGCCACTGTTTTCGTAAGTAAGATAAACTAGAAAGCATTTCGTATTTTTATTTTATTTTAAAGCGTGTTGGTTCGGTTAATTCTCGTGAGCTGCTTCTTGTATATACTATAATACATTAGTCTTTGAAGAAAGTAACTCATTATGACAGTTATAATAGACTCTCATATTCACCCATTTTTTCATAGTTAAAAATGCTTAATGCATATTAAATACTTCAAAGTATAAAATGGCTTTGGGTTTATCTGTTCAAGACGACGTCTTTTATGATGCACATAATCGACTTACAAAAGTTGTTTGTGTGGTGGCCCCGCAACACAGCACCACCTCTGAACGTTATTGCCCACTCTTCTTTTCTGTTCACTAGGGAACGTAGATAGCTGCAACAGCAAATGGATGATTAGCACTAGATACAACGAAGTAAATGAAGAGCAGTTATGCATTGAGAGATGGATGAATGCAAAAAACGAAATTATTATTGTTATTATTATTATTATTATTATTATTATTATTATTATTATTATTATTATTATTATTATTATTATCATTATTTCATTATTATTATTATTATTATTATTATTATTATTATTATTATTATTATTATTATTATTATTATTATTATTATTATTATTATTATTATTATTATCATTATTTTATTATTATTATTATTATTATTATCATTATTTTATTATTATTATTATTATTATTATCATTATTTTATTATTATTATTATTATTATTATTATTATTATTATTATTATTATTATTATTATTATTATTATTAGTAGTAGTAGTAGTAGTAGTAGTAGTAGTAGTAGTACTGTTGGTAGTAGTAGTAGTAGTAGAAGTAGTAATATTAGTATTATTAAAATTAGAAGTAGTAGTCGTAGTCGTAATAGTCGTAGTCGTAGAAGTAGTACAGATTTAAAAATCATAAACATCACCTCATAAAGTTGGGGTATTCTTGTGGAAGCGGACCAGCGAAGAATCTCCCATAAAATGGAGGAATCATTCTTGAAATCTGCGTACACGAGGCCCTTCACCACAGCCATGAACTCTGTTGGTGGTAGCGAGAGTTCTAAGTGCTAATTGGTTCACGGATAGAGAAACTTCTATCCGCCAGGGTTACTTTATTTGGACAAACTTACAAAAGTCATGGGCACAAACAAAACACAAAGAAAAGGTGATTGTGTGTATGTGCGTTTGTGTGAATGTTGTCTGTGTAGGTTAACATTTAAGTGTTGGTGTATGTGTGGAACAATGTGTATGGGTGGACAACAAGAGGACATGGACGGACAGTCAGAGATAAACGAGGAACAAGAAAGACAAACATTGAAGACGCACAAGACAGACAGACAAGGGAAATACACTTAATGAGTTTGCTCTGCAGCGCCCATTTTCTTAATGTCACTGAGGGGTAGGAGCACGCAGTTTGAGCGGTGACTGCTACAACTCTTGGCGATTTTCTTTCTTGATGGTATGCTTAGAGTCTAGCAGCCACCGCCATACTTGTTGAAGAAGATGAAAAATACAGAGAAACTGTTGTGCTATTGGCCAGGTTGCTGCTAGGGCATTCTTCAGAGCATCGCAGTTATCAGTCATGAAGGTACGTGGGGCACCTTTCCCATGAAACGCATTTTCACCCAAAGCAGTTTTCATCATAACAAATCCTGAAAAGAATAATTAGTAATTAGATACAAGGTCGGCCTTTTCTTGTAAAAATGCAGTTGCCAGTTAAAATTGTAAAAATTCAGTTGCCAATTAAAATTTAATTAAGGTATGAGGCCAGACGTACTGAACAAAATCTTGTCTAAACATATACTATGAAATTTATCTTTCTTCAGTGTTACTTCTTCCTGAGAAGATGTAAACAATATTGCCAGAGGAGCAGCGCCTGCTGGTTCTGCACAGAGGAGGGTGTCATGATTTCATTATTCAAGGAATAGCCCGTGGAAAAATACCGCGAAAGTGACCGACATTTTGATTGAGAGAGCGGGAACTAAGCCCTCACCAGGGCGGGAAACCAGGCAGGCGGGAAACAGCACCGATTTCAAATCATATTCGTTATTGCTGCCAAAGTTGAATTATGAGTGGGATGCATGACCCACTATTACCGTACATGGTGTTAGGTTATTAATAAATAATAAACCATAGTCGTAGGGCGTTTAGCGTAAGTGTTATACAGAAAACGAGATGTCACTGTGGCGAGAGCTGGCATCTTGACCGCAGCTGAGGCTTGTAGGTCTCGCCGGGCCGCTCGCAGCCATCTTCCTCCGAGACTCCAACGCGGCAAGACGTCCTCACCATCCTTCCGTGCCACGTGTCCATCGTGGTGGTTTACCTGCCTTTGTAGTATCTATAAGTTCAGTTTGACTGTGTGCTACAGGCGAGGGAGCCCTTGGGTGGTACGAGGACGGCACGGCGTGTTGCAGAGAGGAACGAGAGAGGATTGAAGAAGGACTCCAGGGCTCCAGACCACGAGGTAGATCAGGTGTGGCTTGGCTTCGCCCACCTACAGTTAAGTAATCTATTTGCCTAGGATGTTTTAAGATAGATAGCTAGGTTGCTGTGTGCCTGGAATTAATGAATTATTTCTTTATTTCCAGCGAGTTTCGTTGTTGCGTTAAATAAACTTAAGAGCAGGTTCATTTGATCTTTGCTTGTCCTATGAGTAGTGTGACTGGTCATTTAAATAATAAGTGACTAGGAGGGGCTGTGAGTCTGAGGACTCAATTTTCAGATATTTTATTTTATATTTTTTATTGCTGCGAATTTACGGGATTTTCGGAAGTCCAGACCTCCACAGAGGGGCATCACAGACATGTTGAGCTGATCAACACAACCAGTTGCGTCCACAAGCACAATTTCTTCAGCTTCTTTAACCTTGGTATTGACTCTCATCATGAAGGCAGTCACAAGAACAGCACAGAATTGGTCTTTCTTAATTTCCTCAATAAGAGTCACATCAGGGTTGTCCATGGCATACTATCTGATTTACTCTGCCATAGATAGATTATCAAGACCACCATGTTCACTTTTCAGCCAAGTTGTCCTCATGTAGATAATGGAACGATGGGATGGGTTGATTGCATGGTTGGCTTGCGCGAATAAATCATCACAAATGGCCATTTTCTCCGGATGGAACCGTCCAGCCTGAGGTGCAGTCATTCCTGGAAATTGAAAAGCGAGGCATTAAACGAGTGACGCACACATTACATATTTATCCATGTACATTAAGTTTATTTTATTTATTTTTAAACGTTCAATAGAATTAAACCACTTGATAAAGGAAAAACTCAGGATCACCAGTCATGGCCCGAGATTTACTCTTTTCTGTTTCCTCTATTTTCCTACACGACCTCTGCGTGTATCAAACAACACACGAAAAATTAATCAAGACCAGGAGAGGGTATTCGCTGCCTGGGCTGGGAGTGAACCCGCGACCAGCATGACGAGAGAGCCACTCCCTACCGAGTCGGCCAAAGAGGTACCCCACTGGCTAAGTGGGTTATGGGAGACTCGTTTATCGGGCATAGTCGCCGCACTACACACCATCCATCTTCCTTTGTGTTTCTTTTTTGTAAAACTTTATTACATGTACTTACCCAGTAAACGTTTTCTTCTTTCCAACGCTGCAAACAGCATGGTGGCAGACGAGTTTTTGATGAAGGATCTTTCTCTCTTTTGCGGGGTATTCATGCTTAGCATTGAAGCAGGTGTTGTTTCTCTCCATGTACAGCGTCCGCTAACGCACGAAAGTCTTCTTTCGTTTTAACATTTAAGCGGAACTGCACAATGTTGTTCTCCACCGTTGTAGCTGTAGCAAAAATTCCTTCTTCTTCAAAACAAAACCCTTCCCCACATGTTGCCATGGTGGAGTGCAGTGGATGACTAACCCCTCTAGACTCTAGTCTGAGGTCACGCACCAAGACTCAGGTCACACACCCTCCCTTTCCTCTACCCCATTCATCTCCCACTATATCTTCCCTTTCCTCTCCACATTTCCATTTCTTGCAACAATAATGTTGTCATGATTTCATTATTCGAGGAATAGCCCGTGGAAAAATACCGCGGAAGTGACCGACATTTTGACTGAGAGAGCGGGAGCTCAGTCCCTCACCAAGGCTGGAAACCAGGCAGGCGGGAAACAGCACCTATTTCAAATCATATTCGTTATTGCTGCCAAAGCTAAATTATGAGTGGGATGCATGACCCACTATTACCGTGCATGGTGTTAGGTTATTAATAAATAATAAACTATAGCCGTAGGGCGTTTAGCGTAAGTGCTACACAGAAAACGAGATGTCACTGTGGCGAGAGCTGGGATCTTGACCGCAGCAGAGGCTTGTGGCTCTCGCCGGGCCGCTCGCAGCCATCTTCCTCCGAGACTCCAACGCGACAAGACGTCCTCACCATCCTTCCGTGCCACGTGTCCATCGTGGTGGTTTACCTGCCTTTGTAGTATCCACAAGTTCAGTTTGACTGTGTGCTACAGGCGAGGGAGCCCTTGGGTGGTACGGGGACGGCACGGCGTGTTGCAGAGAGTAACGAGAGAGGACTGAAGAAGGACTCCAGGGCTCCAGACCACGAGGTAGATCAGGTGTGGCTCCCGCTTCGCCCACCTGCAGTTAAGTAATCTATTTGCATAGGATGTTTTAAGATAGATAGCTAGGTTACTGTGTGCCTGGAATTAATTAATCATTTCTTAATTTCCAGCGAGATTCTTTGTTGTTTTAAATAAAGTTAAGAGCAGGTTCATCTGGTCTTTGCTTAACCTATGGTAGTGTGACTGGTCATATATATATATATATATATATATATATATATATATATATATATATATATATATATATATATATATATATATATATATATATATATATATATATATATATATATATAATAAGTGACTAGAGGGGCTGTAAGTCTGATAACTCAATTTTCAGATATTTTATTTTATATTTTTATTGCTGAGAATTTACGGGATTTTCGGAAGTCCAGACCTTACAAGAACCCCACAAATGTATTATCTAATTAGGAGTTCCTAATATGTAGAAGACAAGGGAATGGGAATGAGAAGAGATAGGCAGATGGGGAATTTATTATAATAGATACATGCTGAAAACTTGATTGATTGATTGATTGTTTTATTAGAAATAATATTAATTATTTTATTAAGATATCCCTAATATGTAGAAGCAAGGGAAAAGGAGAAGAAACAAAGTATCTCTCCATTTCCATTCCTAAGTATTTTATTAAATCGTAAAAATAGTAAGGATTATAGTAAAATATAAGTCACGCGCACAATGGTATAGTTACCCATCAATTCTGGCCTGGATAGACCCCCCCAACACCCCCGGGCTCACCGCGCGCTGATTGGTCCTAATAGGCGTACCTAACATCACCAAATGTGGGGTACAAACTTGGCGGAGGGACTGTTTTTGGGGCGCTATTAAAGGTAATGGGCTAAAGAGTAGCTTAGCCGGATATTTTGTTTTTACTTATTAATGATCCACGAGACACCCTAGACTAAAATCAAAGTATGTGCTTATCTTTGTATTCGTTCATACACGCACTGGTAATATTTCTGTGGAGTCTGATTCACTTATTAGAGTGAAATTCTATTGTGATAAACAGTCACAAATTCGTGTCACTAGTAAAAATGAAACTAGTAATTTAAGTTTTGCCACCATGAAATATGCACAAATAAATATACATGAAAGTTCACGAAGTCACAATAAGTGACATCACCTGCTTTGCACAGTAAAAGTATGCTATTTTAGGTATCTGATACCCGCAATATGGCAGGCTGCTGCTGCTGCCTCAGCCACAGATTATTGCCAGATTGTCATACTCAGCCGCTTATATTTCCCGACTTCCTGCCCCAAAACTGTATTCTGGGCTCCAATAACGAAACTAATTATAGTTATCGTTAAAAGAGTTAGGTTCTGATGTTTCTTGGCAATAGTTAGGCGTCAGAAACCGGTAAATACTATGCTCTGAGTACGACAATCTGGCAACGGTAGCTATACATATTTTCATATTATTGTTCTGTTGTTTATTGAATGTTGTGTTCAAGAAAAAGAATACTCATAATTTTAGTTAGTTTTTGGTTATAAGGATTCTTTACGAAATACAAGTATAACATTACCTTCTATTACTTTGGAAACGTCCTGAATCCTGGATCGGCTATGGTGATGTTAGGTGCGCCTATTTCTCCTTATGCTGAACAATAAGAGACTTGGGAAATATGCGACCGGGGCACTCCTACTGCTCGCTCGCCTGAAGCCGTTCGACGCCGCGAACAACTACCAAGGCGCAGTGAACGACCTGCTACACTCCCGCTGCCCGTTCGCCTGAAGCCGTTCGACGCCTCGGACGTACAAACCAACGGGGCTTCTCAACCCGTTAGGGGAAGCGACGTGGCGGGTAACCAGCGCATCCTTCAGCAGACAGCAGCTGAGACTCGCCCTGAACACTTGATTCTGCTGGCTTCAGTTCTGCTCTCATTCGAGTATTTTCGGAACCGTGGGCTTGTTCTGGGTGCCCTTACCTCTCTCCTCTCCACGCCCGGACTCCCGTTACTGCCGTGACCCTGACGCCCCTTCTCCTCCTGTGCTTCCCTCGTCCACTACTATGAGTTTCCGCTGCGCGGAAACTCATTGCAGCATGTTGTATTGCATGTTGCATACAACTGTATTATTTTTTCATCAGATTCATTCATATACCAAAAGAAAGAGAAAAAATCACAGAATTTTGAGCCAAAAATAATAAAAAGGATTTTTTTCAGGCCGACCATTTACAACCCCTCCTTAAATCACAGAGCGGGCAACCTCGTAATGAACCAATAGGCTTTCTGATGGTTGTATTTCCATGTTTCCATGTGTCCTTCTCCTCCTCCTCCTCCTTCTGCTTCTTCTGCTTCTTCTTCATGTTTTTTTTCTTCTTTTTTTCTTCTTCTTTTTTTCTTCTTTTTTCTTCTTTTTTTCTTTTCTTTTCTTCTTTTTTTTCTTCTTTCTTTCTTCTTTTTTTCTTCTTTTTTTCTCTTTTTTTTCTTTTTTCTTTTTTTTTTCTTTTCTTTTTTTTTCTTTTTTCTTCTTTTCTTCTTCTTTTCTTCTTCTTTTCTTCTTCTTCTTCTTTTCTTCTTCTTCTTCTTCTACTTCTTTCTCGTCTATATTTCCTAAATAGTATTGTTGATGTATTTGTTTTTGTTTTTATTTTCGTGTCTGTTGTTGTTGTTGTTGATTTCTTATTTCTCTCTCTTCAACCACTGCTCTAGATGACGGGGGGGGGGTAACTTCAGACGCTCGTTCAGGGCGGGTGGTTTGAGTCACAAATAACTGTTCTTTAAGCACTCATGCATGATCCATGCATGAAGTGTAGATATTTTAAATATAAATGTAGTACCATGACGTACGTAGCAAACATTTAACCCAATAATGAAGGTAAACTGATTTCTATGTGATGTACGCAGCTAGGAGAGCAGTTGGGAATGAATGTGTTTTTTTTCTTCGCTTCGCGCGGAGTTTGCCTGAGTGGACGCGGAGCCTTCTAGCTAAGTTTATCTTGGTGGTGGGGTTCAGAGAGGATGTAGAGGATAGAAAACTTGCGCAAGCCATTTTATTGTAAACTATATAAAAGTTTAATTTTATTATGTATTTAGTTATATATTATATATACTTATCTCGCTCCTATAGTCAGTCTGTCTCTGTCTGTCTCTTTATCTGTCCGTCTGTCTGTCTTTCTGCCGCTCTCTCTCTCTCTCTCTCTCTCTCTCTCTCTCTCTCTCTCTCTCTCTCTCTCTCTCTCTCTCTCTCTCTCTCTCTCTCGATATTTCTATTCTTTAAGCACTGATGCATGATCCATGAAGTGTACATACTGTTACGCCACCCCCCGCACCACACCAACCACGGACAGGCAAGGCAGCGTGTCGAGCGAACACACGGGAGTCGTGAACCTCAGGATCAAAGTCTATATATACCAAGTCAAATCACTTTGCCTTCAAAACTGCGACCAGCACGCGCAGGGGGCGGTTTGGGTTGGAGCAGTGGGATGACTTCACTTGAAGGTATAGAGGTTTTGCAGTGACGTCACGAAATAGCGTCGTCTGCACCTTGTGCGTCGTCTGCAAACTCGCTAGTGGTCACCTCCCCAGCAGAGTGAGTAGACGGAGCACGTGTGCCCCATCCCCAAGTTACTACCCGCGGGCAAATGGCAGGACCTTCAGCATCATTTGTGCTAAGTGATTAAGCGAGATCGCTCGAGAATGCTGCGAAGCTAAGATACATCGAAAAAATCAGTGCTTTTGGAGGAGGAGACTGGTAGACTAGCTGTCTAGCTGGTTGGCTGTCTGGTTGACTGGTGGGTTGACTGGTTGCCTGGTGGGTTGATTGGCTAGCTGATTGGTAAACTGACTGACTGGATGATTGACTGGTTGACTGGATGACTGGCTGGGTGGTTAACTGACTGGCTGATTGGTTGGCTGGCTGGTTGACTGACTGATTGGTTGGTTGGCTGACTGTCTGGCTGGTCGGTTGACTGGCTGTCCCTCTGCCTGTCCGATCTCCTGTTGCTGACCAGTGATGCCCAGGTAGGCAGCACAGGCAGACAAACAGGTGAGGGCAAGTGACGACAGTTGAGGGCAGGTGACGGTAAGTCAACTTACACTACGCACTCTTGGTCACTTCCCTGCGTACACTTATATACTCCACTCAGTACCCGTCTGTCCCTCTATGCACTTTGCCTCCACTGAATTTCCTTTCCTATTTTCTTCCCCTGCTTGAGCGCCGACATGCGTGTTTACCTCCGCCAGCTCATGTAAATCGCGTACCATAGTAATCCCCCGCCACACAGTAAGCTAGGGGACCCGGGACAATACCTAAAGGCGGCTTTACACGTGGCAATTCGCGGCTGGCAATACAGGCGCGAAGTGCTGCCGGCAGCATTTTGGGTCTGGGTCTGGGAGCTCTTCTCGCGGCAAGTTCGTTGTAGCTGAGCGTGTCCGTCTTGTATTGCCGACTGGCGGCTGGATAAACAACATGTCGGCACCAATAAAACAAGAAATGACAGATGCAGATAACAAGATTTGGAGCCGGGAGGCCGAGATGGCATTGCTAGAGGAAGTGAGGCAGCATCGACACTTGTGGGACCCACAAGATAAGCTCTACAAGAAGCAGAGTCTGTGCAAAACAACTTTTGAGAGTGGCAGCAACATTGCGGGAAATATTTATCTCTTTGCGAGATATCGATATATATTAGGCTAATGGACAAAACTCATTGTTGTTTTAAGATATATGGTAGTAGCCTTTTGGGGTGTCTGGGATGAATTCATGCCCTTGCATTTACTAGTTAATTGAAGGTAAAATACAATGAATCTCAATCTCAATCATAAGAAACTTATAACAATGTCTTACGGCACAAATTTGGGACCTGGCACCCAAATGCCCACACCATAATTAACCGCCAACCTAATCGTATGAGGCATACTAGATTACTTGATGATTGGAGCGAATTATCATTGTTGGGGCAAAGTTAAATGATTTTCCTCTTTGAAATAGTTATTTTTGAATCTAAAATACGTCTTCATGCTCCCGGCGGCTCCTCCCACGTGTGAAGGTGCTTGCTCCCGAGAGCACCTAGCCGTTCTAGCCGCTATATCGTCACGGCTGTGTTGCCGGCCAGGAATTGCCACGTGTAAAGCCGCCTTAAATGAGTGTTACCTCATGTAATAATCTGATCAGTCTTGCCTGTAATATTTACCTCTGACAAAATGAGTACTGCAGAGTCGAGATGAAGCAGACGGCCGCCAGTTTTCCCTCCTCACAGCTGCTGTCCACTTCCCCCGCTCCTCTGGATTCGCTTGAACTCTATAAAATGACACAGCATCTCTCTCGTGTCGGTTAGAACATCCAACCGCACAACATAAGTATCCCATGACGAACACACAGAGCACTTGTGCAGCCGCCACCAAGGTTTGCTTTGATAAGTGACTACCACCACTGACCACCAAGATGGCCGTGCAGGCCAGCGCTACCCCCGCACCCCCACTAATGACGTCAGCTGCAAAACCTCTATACCCGCTATTTCACGGGTGACTAAATTTGTGGCCGTGTGTGCACTTTAGATGTGCATTCTCGCCTTCTTTCACCGCGAGTTGAGGCAAGCCACTGACGAAAAAATGTGCCTCTTTTTATTGTGCTATGCGTGGCTGTAATTCCAATCCCTACAAACAGCGGTGTGGGGTGTGAGAGGGGGCATGTTGAAGTGATTGATTTAAATTAGTCCGCCTTTCTTCGTTTTCTCTAAATCCCTGTTTCTACATTCTCTAGTTTGGCTCCAAGCAACGTCACGCACAGTGGCGTATATTTCTCATTATGACCGTGAAGGATGACTGTTCACGATAATGTGGCGAGCGAAGCGAGCACAAACAGCTTTTTTTTTTGTATATTTAATCACATTTAGGTGTATTCTGAGGCCTATGTTTCACTAAAATTCATATATATATATATATATATATATATATATATATATATATATATATATATATATATATATATATATATATATATATATATATATCAGTAATACGATTATGATCAAAATAGTATTTCACCATGCATCAATTCATAAAGTGTGTGTGTGTGTGTGTGTGTGTGTGTGTGTGTATGTGCAGAGATCGATACCTAACTCATTACATAGATGTTTGAAACTGCAAGTAAGACATCCACAATTTAACTATATCATACAGTTAGTCACAGTCACACGAAAACACGTATTATACGAGTAGCAGGTGTCACACACAAGTTCTCTCCTCACACATCTACCACAATTACTCACATTTACTCTGTCACAGTAGCCAAGCCGCAGGTGGACTATACCATGTATTAACACTATATGGTCACTTAACACAGGGAGGAGACCTAGAGGAGGAGCAAACAGAAGGAGAATTACCACCTATTGTGACTCATACTCCGAAAGACGCCAGTAGCCCACGCATAGCTCTTCTGGGCAGAGTGGAGTCTAAAGCCCCAAATACACTGCCGAATTTTGGCTCACGAATGTGCGCGAATATGCAAGTCATCCTGTGTCGCGAACAAGTTCGGCATCTTTCTTGCCTGTTCTAGGCCGTTCGGGGACATGTCTGCGTCCACCACGCGACTTTTGACAGTTGGTCACTACCGCCACGAAAGTTTCACGTTGCATGAAAAATTCGCGGCCGTTCGCCGAATGTGCACGAATGCAAAATGGCCGTCGAATTGTCGCCAAAATGTCGCCGACATGTCGCCGACAATTCGGCGTCCGATTCGCGGTGTTCGGCGAATTGTCGCCGAATTTTGACGTTGAAATTTTAATTTTATTGGCAAATTTGTCGCCGACATGTCGCCGACTATTCGGGGACATGTCGCCGAATGGCCAAGACTATTCGGGGACATGTCCCCGAATATTCGGGGAATTAATCACGACACGGCAAACGGGTCGCGGTGGGAGGTGTACACGGGGGTCTGTCTATCTATCTATCTATCTAACTATCTATCTATCTATTTATGTATTCTCTCTCTCTCTCTCTCTCTCTCTCTCTCTCTCTCTCTCTCTCTCTCTCTCTCTCTCTCTCTCTCTCTTTATCTATCTATCTATCTATCTATCTATCTATCTATCTATCTATCTATATATATATATATATATATATATATATATATATATATATATATATATATATATATATATATATATATATACGGAACAAAATAATACTATAATAATAAATAGTAAACAAGAAAATATGAAAAACAAGAAGAATCATGAATATATAAAATAGGTATGGAAGTAACATTTTTATTTATTCCACAATTAATTTACTATTTATTACTTTAATTATTTCTTAATATCATTATTCTGCCATTATTTAACCTTTGTTTCATTTTTCAGTTATTTAGATTTATTTCTTCTTTCAGTTACTGGTTTGTTTATTAATATTACGTAAACATTCATTTATTGTAAAATATTTGTAGGAGAGCAAAATAAAAAGAAGTCACATTTATACATTTTATTACACATACTATCATACATATTACCACACATGGTATTTACTCGCCCACAATTCTGTCCTGCTAGGCCACTGTTCCCCGGGTGTTGTAGTAGTCCATGAGGTAGGCGCGGATTCCCGTGCTTTTATATGCCACATGGGCATCAGATGATCAGCTGTCAGAAATCTTGGCACTGTCGGAGAATTGTCCCCGACATGTCGCCGACACTTCGGGGACATGTGAAGACAATTCGGAGACTTGTCGCCAGTTATTCCGCGACAAAAAAAAACCGTTAAAATTTCAGATTTTGAGCTCGGCGACATGGACGCCGAATAGTCGGCGACATGTCTCCGAATTGTCCCCGAATTGTCTTGAGCATTCGCCGACATGTCGCCGAATGGTCACGAACTGTAAGAATCTTGGTCATGTCGGCGAACCGGTCGCCGAATTTTTTCACGAACTGATTCGGCGTCAAGTTCGTGGCCAAAATTCGGCAGTGTATTTGGGTCTTCAGGTTCTTCGTCTCATCAGCTCTCCTCCTCTTACTGACAGGCTTCTACCTCTTAAATTCCGCCGCCATGTTGCTTCTCTTTCTATCTTCTATCGGTATTTTCATGCTGACTGCTCTTCTGAACTTGCTAACTACATGCCTCCCCCCCTCCCGCGGCCACGCTGCACACGACTTTACTCATGCTCATCCCTATACTGTCCAAATCCCTTATGTAAGAGTTAACCAGGCTCTCCATTATTTCATCCCCTTCACAGGTAAACTGTGGAACAGTCTTCCTTCGTCTTTATTTCCTCCTGCCCATGACTTGACCTCTTTCAAGAAGAGTGTATCAAGACACCTCTCCACCCGAAATTGACCTCTCTTTTGGCTACTCTTTACTTTTTGCTTTTGTGGGAGCGGCGAGTAGCGTGCTTTTTTTGTGCTCTTTTTGTTGCCCTTGAGCCGCATCCTTTGATGTAAAAAAATTATAATAATAATAATAAAAGAAATAATACACATACAAAACAAATAAAAGAAATTGCGAACATTATCGTACCTGTATTTGTAAAAAAAAAAAAAAAAAAAAAAAAAACGCGCCAGATGGCATTGGATGGTGGATTCAAATTCAAATCCAGTAACAGATCCTCCTCTCTCTCTCTCTCTCTCTCTCTCTCTCTCTCTCTCTCTCTCTCTCTCTCTCTCTCTCTCTCTCTCTCTCTCTCTCTCTCTCTCTCTCTCTCTCTCTCTCTCTCTCTCTCTCTCTCTCTCTCTCTCTCTCTCTCTCTCTCTCTCTCTCTCTATATATATATATATATATATATATATATATATATATATATATATATATATATATATATATATATATATATATATATATATATATATATATATATATATATATATATATATATATATATATATATATATATATATATATATATATATATATATATATATATATGTATATATAATGTGGTATGGTATGGCGCCCATCTTGTATATCAGCCCCCCCCCCACTTCACCTGGAGCTGGATCCGCAACTGGGGCGGTACCTGCCGGCCTCCCCCTAGAGTCTAGGGGAAGGCCGGCAGGTACCGCCCGGGGCCTAGACAATAAGAAAACAAAATGAGGGGACGGGGAAGTACATTGTGTAACATTCATGCAAATACATATTTCTATGATCGTAATTATTTACCGTCAAGCTAAAGAAAACCATAAATAGTAGGGTAACTATTTATTGTTTTTAGTCATTGGTGACTGGTCCGTTATAATAAAAAATCACAATCTGTCATTACTTTCAATTATAATAGTAGCTGTAGTGGAGAAGAACGACCTAATTCCTGATTGAATTATGGGGGGGGGAGGGGGGTGATTACATAGGGCATCCCCCCAACCCAAATATAGGGGGGGATTAATCCCCCCTATCTCCCTCAGGTTCTACGCCCATGGTCACGCATAAGCCACGCCTCTGCCGTGTCTCCTCCCACAAACCTGAGTATGACTTTACTTGGTAGCTATATATAGACTTAGCTCAGGACAGCCACAGACGAGCACCCAACAGACGCCGCACACCAGGCCGCAACACCACGAAGGGAGGAGGCACGAGGCACAAAGGCACAAAGAAACACACCGGGACAGGTTTCCTCGTTTACTCACAGGCTCTACACACGAACACCAAAGTCCACAGGGCACAGTACAACTGTAAGCACTCAGAGGGGCACGAAAACGGGCAGCAAGCTCACGGAAAAAGCAGGCATACGCAGACCGCCAGCACGCGAGTACTTCACTGGAGACCGCTCTCTCCACTCTTCTGCGCGACGTCTAACGCCCCCGCGGTACACTCCACGCCAGCCACCTCATGCCCTCCGCGACACAAACTGAACCCCCTTACCTCAAACAAGCAAAATACATATATATACCTCTGGCGCAATACTATTCCCCCCCTCAAAGGCAGTCGATCCGGCTACCCCATCATAAAAAAAAAAAAAAAAAAATACATGAAGTAAAGAAAATTAATCAGTCCTCTGGAACATCACAAGTCTCTCATCCTCATCCACCTCGATCCTCGCCTCGAAGATGCCCCCTTTGGGATCGCTGTAGTGAAAGCATGGGCGGTGGCAAGCAGGCAGTGGCACTCACAGGGTCATCTCCATCCCCAAACCTTGGCGCAGGGTCACCGCTATCTTCAGCCACCTCGCTCGCTACGCCCAGGTCTTCCGCCACGTCCTCAACGCTTCTGCAGGGGGCTCCGTCCTCCTCACAGGTGCCCAGCTTGCCACTAGCGGGTACCTCCCGGGTCTCGTCGAAGAGGTCAGCCACCAGCACCGCAACCAGCTCCTCCCAAGCCCCAACGGGGCTCCGCCCAACTGCCACGCCGTCATCCAGCCACAAGTCCTCAGTGGGCTCTTCCACTCCTTCCGCTCCACGCATCGCTCTGGACAGTCGACACTGGATCTTGGCCTCCACCCTCGGGACAAGGTGCCCTCTCTCGGCCATAACTTCCCCCGAGCAGCCAAGCTCAAAAACTTCCGGAAGCAAGGGTCCGCGCACCCTCTCCAGATTCCGTCCGAGGCCAACACAAGCCTTGGTCTGCATCAGGTAGTCGAGGCCCAGCAAGCACGGCTCCTCCAGACCGGTGACGTACACCAGCAGCCGCTCCACTGTACTGCTCACGCCGGTACAAGCCTCCACTGGCTCCTCGAGCTGCACACAGTGCCCCGTGTCGAGCCGCACCGAGGTCTCCTCAGCCCCGGTGTCCACTTTCAGGCGACATGGCTTCCCATCCACTAAGCCTCCCACTTGCATCGCGCTGGTCGGGCGGAGGCAGCTTACACAAGGCGGGGCCCAGGGACTATTGACAGCCGGGATTCGGGCACCTTCTCCAGCCTGTCCGTGTTTCCCTCCTGCGCCACGTCCTTGGGCCTGAGTCAGGTGCTCGAGCGATGGCCAGACTGGCCAGAATCCTTCGAGCGAGGCTGGAGGGGGTCGGAACTCAGCCGGTCGAGGGAACGCGTCCTTCGCTCCCTCGGACACTGACTGCGCCTGTGCCCCTTCTCGCCGCAGCCCCAACACGAGGCATGGAAACCCTACGGGCTCGCCTTCCTCGACGCTGCCTTCATCTTCACCTTCGCCATCCGGCCTCAGAGGTCACGGCGGGGCTGGGCGGCCGCCCCAAGGCCGCTCGTCGTCTTCAGGAAGGCCTCGAACTCCAAGGCTCTCGCCAGCGCCACCTGCAGGTCCCCAGGGTGCGCCTGCTTGACGTAGATCTGCAGCTGTTGATCCTGCAGAGCGTCAACAAAGAAATCGCGCGCCAGCACCACGGTCATCTCTTCCGGTGCCGCGGGATACGAACTTCTTACCAGCGCCTTCACTTCCTGCGCCAGCTGCGACAAAGCCTCGCCCCGCTCTCGAGTCCGCTTCTTCAGGCGAGCTCGGTACACCTCGCCCTGGTGGTGGTGCCCGAAGCGGCGCAGCTGGTCCTCTGCCACGCTCCCGTAAGAAGCGCGTTGGGGCAGCGGGAGGTGCCAGAACTTCCAAGGCTGGGCCCCGTAGCACTGTTGCCAACTGGAGTGCCTTCTCAGCCTTGCTGCAGCCCTGGGCAGCCGCTAGCATCTCGAACTGGGCGACATAGGCCTCCCAGGCCACCTTCCCGTCGTACTCCGCCAGCTTTCGCCTTCCTGAACGGCGGGAAGCCGAGGGGCTGCGTGGTGGAGAGCACAGCTCACGTGGGCTACGAGCCGGCAGGCAAGGAGGAGAGGGAGGAGGAAACGAGGCGGGCTGGATGAGTCCAAATCTGGCGCCAGCTGGACCCAAGAGAACGGTTCCGATGGCTCCCCAGCCTACTGCAGCAGCTACTGGCTCTGACACGACGCTGCGAGGCCCCGAGGGTCCCTGCCAAAGGCCCCAGGCGAACCCCAGCAGATTCGTCACCCCGGCGGTTCCCGCCAGAACTCGTGAGGCTTCTCGCAGCTACCTCTCCGCCTTCACCTCCTCCCTCAGGCCCTGGACCTCACCTTCCAGAGTCTCCACCTTCTCCAGCAGTTCACTCTTCACGCTGGTCCGTGTACTGCTGTGTTTCTGCCTTCAAGGACGTGAGGCTGCTCTGCAGAACCTCGACAAGATGGCGGGCCTGCTCGTCCGCTCTCCAGGCCAGCTTGTATGTCTTCCTCGCCAAGGCCAAGAGAATACAAGGTCTTCTCAACCTCATACCAAAATTCTTATTCTCTCCTGCGCAGTGACGTCACCCGCAGACACTCAGTCCCGCCCACGCTCCCACCCAAAGAGACTATATACCAAGAGATAGTAGTATATAGTAATTCTTGGGGCGTGCGGAAGTAGCGCCATCTATTGGGGCCTACCAAAAACGTCACTTTTCAGGGGTAGCTTTACTATTTTTGAAGTACCTGCCACAGCACCCTATCCAGCCTTTACTTGTTTTTTTCACTGTAAAATGATTTACTAATCTGGATCTGGTTAATAATGCGCAGGGCACCTGTATGATAACACGCATATTTGTTGGCTGTTGGGGGGACGGGGCAGCCGAGTGTGCAGGGGAGGGAAGTGAATCAAGTGTAATTGTTAGTGCTGGTGTGTTGTGGTGACAAGTGAGTATGTATTTGTTTTTTGAATGAGTCTATTGTATCGCAGTCTAAAATCTGTTGAGGGAGGCTGTTCCAGTCACGTATGGTGCGTGGAAAGTATGAGTGCTTGTATGCGTCAGTGTTAGTATGATATGTTTGGTATTTATGGATGTGTGTGTTACGAGTACGTTGACTGTTTGCCTTGTGTAGGTATGTTTGTGGGTCAATGTCAATGTGAGTGTTTGTGATCTTGTACATAAGTGTAAGTCTGTGTGCTTGTCTGCGTATGTGAAGAGGGTCCATGTTTATCTGTTGTTTGATCCGTGTTGTGATTCCAGGCGTTCGAGTGTAATTGTTTGTAATGAACCTAGCCGCCTTGGTGTTGATTTGTTCTAACCTATCAATGTTTCTGTGTGTGTAAGGATCCCACACCGTGGAGCAGTATTCCAGTGTTGGTCTCACAAGTGTGTCATAAGCTATGTGTTTAATGTCAGGTGTGCAGTTATGTAAATTCATCCTCAGGAACCCCAGTGTTATGTTGGCTGTGGCACTGATATGGTCTATGTGAGTGTTGAATTTCAAGTTAGTTGAGAGATGGATGCCAAGGTACTTGTGTGTGTGAACTGATTCTAAATTTGAATTGTGGAAAGTGTAGGTGTGATGGAGGGGGTTGTGCGCTCTGGTGAATCTTAAAAGTTTGTATTTGTCTGGTCGGAAGTACATCTGCCAGGTGGGTTTCCACCGCTCGAGGGCGTCCAAGTCGTTTTGTAGTAGTCTGCAGTCGTCAGTAGTCTTTACTGCTCTAAACAGTAAACTATTGTCGGCAAATAGTCTAGTGGAAGAGTTAGGCGTTGACAGTGGAAGATCGTTAATGTACAGGAGGAAAAGAAGGGGGCCTAGAACGGTGCCTTGTGGGACACCTGAAGAAACAGGGACAGTGTCAGATGAAGATCCGTCAAGAAGAACACGTTGAGTCCCGTTAGTAAGAAATGCAGTGATCCAGTGAAGAATAGGTCCTGAAATACCGTAGTATTTCAATTTTAATGTCAGTCTTTTGTGCGGGACTTTGTCGAAAGCTTTGGCAAAATCTAAAACAATAGTGTCAACTTGTTTAATGTCACGTCGGTCAAGTAGCCTCGTAATGTCGTGATATGTAGTAATGAGTTGCGATTCACATGAGCGTTTAATGGGGTAAAGAAAAATATATTTGTTCTTATGTTTTATTAGGTATTATCTACACTATATCAATTTCTTATTTTAGGAAAAATATGGTGTAGAAAGCATTTGCTAATATATATATATATATATATATATATATATATATATATATATATATATATATATATATATATATATATATATATATATATATATATATATATATATATATATGTGTGTGTGTGTGTGTGTATGTGTGTGTGTGTGTGTGTGTAGCAAACATATTCAATGCTTTGAATACAAGCAAAGCATACAACATTCTATGCATGCTAGATTACTACAATGCCTTTGCAACTGTGGTAACCCGGATGTCACAATGGTCCTGTGTCCGAGGGTAATGGGTTCCCTAACACCACAGGCTCAAGGGCCAATGTTACGGAGATGAGCACTGAGGCCACACGCTGGTACCGCGTATGCCCCCAACCATACCTTTACCTTTTGCAACATGCTCTTAGCTGAGTAAAAATATCATACTAACTGTAGAAGTGCCAGATAATGGCAAGCATTGCATACTGTTTGACAGGGCAGAGAACAAAAGCTTCTAAGCATTATAACTAAAATAAACAATGGGAGACACTCAAAGCTTGTTAACTGAACATGACCCGATTTATAACAGGCAAAACCAACAATGGTGCGTTATATACAATAAAAACTGTATAAAAATGTTGCAAGGCACATCAATATAAGAGCAAAGCATCATAAAACATGCTGAAATACATGATGGAGGACATCAAGAAGGTAACACATGAGTTGTCTTAAATGGAATGCAATAACTTGGTGGTCCTGGGAGACAGCCGAGCCTGGAGGTGAAAATGGGATGTAGGACACGGTATGATCTCACAAGCTCTGACCTTGGTGTCAGGGTCATGAAGATATTAAGCTCAGTAGGCACAACTATGCAGCAGAGGCACATATGATAAAAGCAAATGAGACAAAATAAGGCAACTCATAGTGTAAGAAAATAGCAGGAAAGTTATGCTGCAGTATGTGACACACCAAATTACAGGGCAGAGAGTGATATGTATTTCATAGGCTACATCAGTAAACATGTAGCATTTATTGCAGGAAGCGCACATTAAAGTTGGATGTAATAAAATATATGTTTTTAGCACACATTAAAGTTGGATGTAATAAAATCATTTGATATCAAACTCCTGGAACTGGCCAACCAATGCATTATTTTTCACAAGGTTTATGAGGCATTAGTCAAGAATATCAACTGCCATTACATTTTGTAAAAAAAAATCATACCTGTTGTAACCCGCAATCCCGGGTCACACAGGGGCGACGACACACTGTTTGTATTAGTGACACTTGACTTAAAATTCTAGTACTTTAGGAGTATTTAAAGGAGTTCGTAAATGGGGTGATGAAACGGTGTCGCCTTTCTTATATGTATTTTATTCTACCTTAATACTACTTAATATTACAGAGGGTAAAAATATTGTTTAAACCAGCGACTGGCTTACTAGACTCAATGAGTCTTCAGGTTTTCTTTCACTATTGGTTACTGACGTTAACACTGGTATAATATTGAGTAAAAACTCACACAATAAAGTATCATAGAAATATAATCCTAAGTAAAACTAAGATAATAGAACACAATAGATATGTTAGATACGCTTTCCTCTATGGTACCACATTACTCCATACTCACAGTAGCAACGATGAATGTTCTACCCATGTTGTCTAGGGAAGGACAACTGAGTGTCCAGCAACGAACAGAGTGCTGGTTGATCTGAGGTCAAGCCTGGAGAAATGCTTCTTATATAGGCAGACATCGCGAGGGTAATACGTCAGGCGTGTGAGTCATACATCAAACTCACACCGAGCTCATACAATAATCTACCTAACCGACATGCTTAATTCACGCGGTGACGCAGCTTTGTTTTCATAGCATTTTGTTCCGCGGTTGATCGTGTTTTAGCCGCGGTTGATTGTGTTTGGCTTAGAGAGATAAGCGGGTGCGTTAATGGGCAATTACAATTGTGTATAGGTTGGTAAATGAACAGTGGGGACAATCATGTGTTGGAGTCCGTGTTGTGTTTTAGCGGTCGATACCGCTGTTGTCATCGGAAAATATTGCCGGTGAAGATGATGATGACACGAGTGGTGTCGCAGCCCTCGGGGCACCACATACCCCCCCCGTTAAAATCACGCCACGTCCTCGTGGCACGAAGCGTTCCGCCCGGCGGACGACCATGGAGGGCCAAGACGGGGATGGCGGGATCGTGGGGGAGGAGGCCTGCGAGAGACGGGACCTGAAGAGACAGAAGAAGGCCACCCCACCGGCGACGAAGACGACGCCGAGGAGGAGCAGCCACCCCCACCAAGGGAGGAAGGGGTCGAAGGCGGGGACCGGAGAGACGGATTCCTGGAGCGCGTGAAGTGCAGGAGGGAGGTCCAGCGGGGGGGCCAGAGACGACCCGGGCGACGGCGGCGGGGAGGGGAAGGGGCCAAGGGGAGTCTTGGCCAGGAGCGATGAGACCACGTCACGTCCGATGTGGAAGGGGGCGCGATGAACCGTCAGCGGGGCGTCACCGTCCATAGTAGCAGAGGCAGGGAGGCTGAAGGCGTCGGAGTGGGCACTACAGCCCATACCGAGGCTGAGGAGACCCGTCCCGTTGATGGTCTGCCTGTATTTGGAGACCAGGCTGTCCGGGCAGACCATGGTGACCACCTGGGGAGTATCGGTAGCGAAGACCCAGCCCGCAGGAGACGGGATGAAGACCGGGGGGAAGACTCTGAGGAGAGACTTAGAACACAGCGAGAGGGCGTCTGGGCGATCGAGAAAGAGAGCGATCTCGCAGCGCTGGACAGAAGTCGAGTAGACAGGGGCGACAGGGGGACATACATAGAGCAGGTGGTGTTTAGTACAGCGGTCCAAGGAGTCTAAGAGCATATAGTGAGTGCGGTCTTCAGAAACCGCAAGGTAAGTGGAAAGCGTGTCGGTGTGCAGAAAATATGGCGTGCCATCAAGATGAAAAGGCAACGCGTCCATTTTAAACACATCGAACACGTCAGAGGGATCCCCTTTCATGGGGATTTGTAAGTAGAAGTGAAGGGTTCCTGAGGAAAGCGTACCTTTAGAAATAACCCTAGAGACATCTCTATACAATGCTAAATATTCATGTGCTGCAGGGAAAAGTAAGCCTGGGTAATGGAGTGACGCATTGCTGAGCACACGAAATAGTACATCATTCGGAAGGAGGAGAGGGGAAACCTGCGTTTGGGACAGCTGCTGAAGGCCAAGCTTGAGATTCAGAGTATCATGATTTAGGTCACTAAGTGCCAACTGAATGAGAAGGATAGTCTCCAAAATACGCATTTCCCCTTCAATTTGCAAGGTTTTTAGTGAGAACTGACGGATAATAGCTGAGGCCAAAGCCGAGGCGGACTCTAGACGGGAGATGGCAGAATGAACATGACGGAGGTCCCGAACTGTGGCGTTGAGGACTTCCTGATGGAGGTTAAGTTGACGTCTCTCTTCTGTGGACAGAGTGTAGAGCTGGGAGATCGTCACGTGTATCACATCTATTTGGGCCTGAGTGGCCGTACCGAAAAGGAGGTTTGCTACCGAGCCAAGGAAATCCACGGCCCCTCGCTTCTGGCGAGTCCGAAACGGGCTTCCATCTCTACCACTCATAGCCGACAGAAAGCTGTTAAGATCTTTGAATAACTTCTCAAACTCAATGTGAAAAGAGTCTAGAGTGCGCCTGAGTAGACCAACAGTAGGGAACGATTGATTCATATGTTCAATCGACCATGAAACTTCCGCTGTTAGATTTGCCACGTTGATGAGAGGACGTTGGATGTCGTCCGTCTTGATGACGACGGGGACAACATAGTACCGTCCTGTCAACAGCATCTAAAAGACTGGGGAGAAGACGAGGCCGGGACGAATGGGTTGCTCCCGGGAGGGATCAAGGGAAGACAAGGAGAGGGCAACACCCAGGAACTGTAATTATAGGGGGCATCAGTTCGTTGGTCGTTGGCGATACTCAAGAGGGCGGTCCATCACATTGGGGAGAGAAGGGGGTACCGTATTGGAGCGTAATGAGCGACTGACACAGGGCTCTGAAGGAGCTGAGGGAACCAATGAGGGGACCTCTGAAGCATCTGAGGAGACAGGAGCCGGTGAGGAGAGCTCGGAAGGAGCTGGAAAGGACAATGGCAGCGGCTCCTCGGGGGAATAAGTCATGGGGAGTGGGTCCACTTCTACTACTTGATCAGGGAGAGGGTATGCACGCCTGACATTAGGAGAGTCATGGAAGCCAAGAGAGTCCTCGTGAACGACCTGAACATTATTTGTGTGAACTGTCTTGATCTTACCACCTCTAACATGACGCAGTCGTAAGACTACAGGGCTTATTTTTTCTAGCACCCTAAAAGGTCCATTGAACAAGGGCTGGAGCTTCCTTGGTTCGCCCTTTGTACATACATGCCTTAAGTAGACCCGATCTCCTACTACCATCTGTTTGGGTTTGGATTTCCTAAACATTCTTTCTGACTCCTGCCATCCTATATCTATATTGGTCTGACATAGTTTATAGGTCCGCTGCGCGACACTAGAAGTAAATGCTTTATAGCTGTCAACATCATAACAAGGTTGGAGTTTATTCTCAAGCACTTCAAAAGGAACATTTGGGTCCCGAGAGAAAAGCAAGAAAAATGGTGAATCTTTCAGAACACGATGGTAGGCAGTGTTGTAGGCGTGTGTTGCAACCGGAAGCATTTGGTCCCAGATACCGCGATTGTACTCGCACAAAGTTCTCAAGATATTTATTAAGGTGCCATTAGGCCTTTCTATCACACCGTTTGCAGACGGGTGATAAGGAGTTGTCCTTAGATGATCAATCTGTAACAACTGAGTCAACTCTCGTAAGAGAGTGTTGACGAACTCCTTTCCTTGATCCGTGACTAGAATCGGCGGGATGCTGTGTACACAGACTACGTTCTTGTAGAACGCAGCTGCCACTTCCTTGGCTGCCTTCGTACGAAGGGGGGTTGCTACCAAGAAGCGTGACAGGACGTCTATCACTGTCAGTACATACCTATAGCCTTCGTCTGAAACAGACAAAGGTCCGACAATATCCATATGGACTCTGTCAAACGGTTGGCCAACCTCTGGATACCTCATAAGTGGAGCTGGCGGGGATCCCTCTTCTTAAACCGACAACAGACAGGACAAGATCTGACATATTGCTCCACGTCCGCCTTCATTCCCGGCCAGTACGCAAACTTGCGACAGCGTGCCAACGTAACCTTAGTGCCTCCATGCCCTGCAGGTAGCATGGAATGCGCCAAAGCTAACGCGTTAGGAATGTAGCTTGGTGGAACGATAACCAGTCTTTTCTGCTTGTTGTATTCATCGCAAACATCGCGGTAGAGAATGCCGTTCTCTACACACTTCACTAAGAGGCAGTTTTTTGAAGTGCCTCTTAGCTGCATTTAACGTTACATTGCTCCTCTCTGCAACCTTTCTCTCATCTCTCTCATGTACGTTACCACCGGTGGTTTGTTCAAAAGCATGCTTCAATTCTCTCAGTTCAGGATCGCGATCCTGGTGCTCCATGAGTCCAGCAAGACTCCAATGGAGAAACTTATCCTGTTTGTCATGTCCCTCCGGAGAGGCGACAGACGTGTCCTGTCCACCCGTAAGGGTGACAGACATAATTCGAGCATCCAATTCGCCTTCTATCACGTCACTCTCCTGATTCCTAATCCTTGACAAAAATCTGCTACCATGTTGCTGGAGCCTGGGAGATAATCAATACTAAAGTCAAATTCTCCTAGAAGTGTCTGCCAGCGTGCAATCCTGCTGCTAGGTACTGTGCTTTTAACAGCCAAGTCAGTGGTCTATGGTCCGACAGGATGTGTATCCTATAACCCAAGATAAGGGTCGGTTAGTACTGAGGCCATAGATGACTGCTAAAGCTTCTCTCTACCGCTGAGTAGTTACGTTCTGCTCCATTCAGGGTTCTACTAAAATATGCTATGGGACGTAAATTACCATTTTCATCCTTTTGTTGCAACACACCACCTATTGCCTTATCTGACGCATCTGTGGTGAGATTGAAGGGCTTCCGGAAATCCGGAAAGGCTAAAACAATGTCAGTCGTTAGACTGTTCTTTAGTGTGCTAAATGCATGCAATGCCTCTTCATTCCACTCCAGATGTGTCTTATCATTCTTGGTTACTTTCCTCCCTTTGAGTAAATTCTTAAGTGGGATGCTATCTTGGCAAAGTCTTTAATGAATTTCCTATAAAGTTAACCAATCCCAGGAAACCTTGAAGTTCTTTGACTGTTTTCGGAGGAGTGAGTTGTTGCACCGCCTGTACCTTTGAGGGCTGAGGCTTCAAGCCAGAAGCACTAACAATGTGACCCAGATAATCTACTTGCTCTTTGAAAAAGGAACACTTATCTAGTCTTAAGGACAGGTGAGCCTTCTGCAGTCTGTCCAAGACGGCATGGAGGTTCTTTAGGTGATGGTCCATGTCTTTCCTTGTACTATCAAATCATCAAGGTATACATGTACAATTCTTCCTGTCAGACCTATGAGAACTTGATTCATGATCCGTTGATAGGCTGCAGGTGCTGTTTTTAATCCAAAGGGGACTGTAGTGAATTCATAGAGGCCATAAGGTGTCGTGAAGGCTGTCAAGTGTTTAGATTCCTCTGCCAATGGGACTTGGTGGTAGCCCTGGCGCAAATCAAGGGAGGTGAATACTTTACTTTCCCCTAACTGTTGCAAAATGAGGTTAATGTTAGGGAGTGGATGTTTGTCATCAATCAATTCATCGTTCAGAGCGCGGAAGTCGAGACAAAGTCTGACTCCACCATCCTTTTTAGCAACAGGGACTAGAGGTGCGCTGTAGGGTGACGCACTAGGGCGTATAATACCCTGGGCCTCAAGGTCCATGAGCTGAATCTCTATTTCTTTATGATATTTTACTGGTATTGGGTATGGCTTTTATATATAGGCTTGTCATTTTTAGCCTTAAAGTGTGAACATAATAGGGGTAATAGTGAGTGGCTCGTTTTTAGAGCAAACACATCAGGATACTTGCGGTTAAGCCCTTCAGACAGCAATTTTCCGTTGTGAGGGTAAAATAGCTCGTCTATCAGCTTATCGAGTACCATCTGCTTACTTGACTGGGTGACAGGCGGCTTTGTAGCTGTTTTGTGACAGCCGCTACACATTCATTAGTCGATGATTGATAGTATTCTGAGTGACAAGAATAAATGTGTCCCATCACTTCACCTGTTGGCATCTCAATAGTTTCTTCAGTTGGGTTAGCATAGGGAATGATGAATTTGCCTTTGGTTTGTTTGACGTTAGGAGTTAAGGTTACTAACCCGGGAAATAAAAATGAAGAAGGGATATCATTGGACCTTGGGAGAAATAAGGCTTGCTGGGCTCTGCCAATCTCTGCCTCCAGAGTGACATACCCTGCCGTGCCTGGTAGCAAGGACGCCACGTTAATAGCGTATGCTTTCACTGGTACTTCCTCCATCTCGTCTAAAGTAGGTTTAAGGTCGGTTAGTCAATCTTCTGGGTACGGGCTCATATTGTCCGCCGCCAGGGAATGAACTTCCACTGGGTAGGCGCCCACCATTACACTAAACTGCCCAGGTGTGGCCAGCGGTGCAGCTACCACATTTTGTCTCCACATAAATTCTAGGCCCAACAAAACTGCTGTTGGTAACACTATACCTTGTGATATTACTACAAACTTTTCTATAATTTCTCCGTGCCCAAAGTCTACTACTACTTCGGCTATTCCTTTATTAGGGATTGGAGTCCGATCTACCCCTTGTATGGAGAGAGGTTCTGTAACTATCATCTTCCCGCCTACCTTCCTAAATAAATCTTCTTCTATTAGGGAAGCTCCTGCTCCTGTGTCTAGCATTGCGTAAACCATCTCCTTTTGTGCATTAGCGCCTACGCACAATCTCAACGTGAGGGCGTTGGTAGGGCCGTGGACTGCCGCAGCTACTCTGGGGTCGTTTTTTTTTTTTTATTCTCGTGGTCAGGGTTGACCCAGGAGCTACGGGGTGAGGGACCGGCCGTGTACTCCGGGCGCCAGGCAGCGCAAGGCGAGACAGGCTGACGCCTGTTTCGAGTGGGCTGGTACTGAGGGTACCGAGAGCCCGTTGGTGGGTGGTAGGCACCCCTATACTGCCTTCCATATGTGCAATCGCGAGCCATGTGTCCTACATACCCACAAGCATAACATGTAGGTGGCGTGGGCGCGTTCCCATATGGGCGTGTAGGTGGCACGGCGTGCCGTCCTCCCCTTTGGGGTATCGGGTAACGTGACTGGCCTGGAGGGCGTGGAGGACGGGCTTGTGAGACATGTTTGGGTCCGGATGCCTGGGTGGAACAGACGTTCAGCACTTTTATTTCTTTGGCGATATCGGCATCGGATAGCTTCGACTCTGGATAAGCTTTAATATACTCATACCCTTTCTTTAATACCTTCTGTGGGTCCCCCTTTTCTTCCTCCGTTAGGATGAGTAAGAGGGCCGGAGGGAAAGCCTCTCTGAGCCGTAAAGCGGTTATCTCAGTTAGCAAACTAGCATTGTCAGGCTTGAGAGCGATCAACTCGTCTCTCAATGTCTCCAGGCGGATGAGGAAGGTGCGGATGTTTTCTCCAGTCCGCCGTTTTGCCTCTCCCAATTCTTTCTGGAGGACCGAAAAGGTCCTTACTGTGGGAAACACACGTAGGAAGTCTTCCTTTACTTTTTCCCAATCCTGTCCACATCTAGTGATACAACCGAGGAGATGATCGAGCGCTGCTCCCAGGGCATATTGTTTGGCTAACTCAATCTTTCCGGTAGTGTCCCAATTTGCCTGTGTCCGGCTTTCAATATCCTCTATCCATTTCTTTGCTAGCTTATGGCATGGGAGGTTTGGTGCTTTGCTACTTTTTTCTTCTCCACCACAAAAATATAAGAGTCCCTGCACTCTACTAAAATCATTCAAGGTATGACGGCTAAGTAGCGTGACAAGATCATCATGGGCAAGGGTGATCGATTTTCCATCTTCTTTTTTGGGGGGAGGGTTCTTGCCTTCGTCTGGCATTTTTAACTCTAAAGTCTTATTCCCGTAATTCCAAGAATAACTGTCTTCTCCCTCGCTTTCGGATGTGGACATACACCAGTACAATACCAATATAAATCAATATAAATCGCAAGTTTCACCACAAGTTTCACCACATGTTTCACCACAAGTTTCACCACATGTTTCACCACAAGTTTCACCACATGTTTCACCACCCCACACCTGACACCAATGTTGTATCCCGCAATCCCGGGTCACACAGGGGCGACGACACACTGTTTGTATTAGTGACACTTGACTTAAAATTCTAGTACTTTAGGAGTATTTAAAGGAGTTCGTAAATGGGGTGATGAAACGGTGTCGCCTTTCTTATATGTATTTTATTCTACCTTAATACTACTTAATATTACAGAGGGTAAAAATATTGTTTAAACCAGCGACTGGCTTACTAGACTCAATGAGTCTTCAGGTTTTCTTTCACTATTGGTTACTGACGTTAACACTGGTATAATATTGAGTAAAAACTCACACAATAAAGTATCATAGAAATATAATCCTAAGTAAAACTAAGATAATAGAACACAATAGATATGTTAGATACGCTTTCCTCTATGGTACCACATTACTCCATACTCACAGTAGCAACGATGAATGTTCTACCCATGTTGTCTAGGGAAGGACAACTGAGTGTCCAGCAACGAACAGAGTGCTGGTTGATCTGAGGTCAAGCCTGGAGAAATGCTTCTTATATAGGCAGACATCGCGAGGGTAATACGTCAGGCGTGTGAGTCATACATCAAACTCACACCGAGCTCATACAATAATCTACCTAACCGACATGCTTAATTCACGCGGTGACGCAGCTTTGTTTTCATAACATTTTGTTCCGCGGTTGATCGTGTTTTAGCCGCGGTTGATTGTGTTTGGCTTAGAGAGATAAGCGGGTGCGTTAATGGGCAATTACAATTGTGTATAGGTTGGTAAATGAACAGTGGGGACAATCATGTGTTGGAGTCCGTGTTGTGTTTTAGCGGTCGATACCGCTGTTGTCATCGGAAAATATTGCCGGTGAAGATGATGATGACACGAGTGGTGTCGCAGCCCTCGGGGCACCACATACCTATGTGATTATGTATATCATATAAAGCAGAAAAAACATTGCATGCTGTAATACAAACAAGATTACTCCTGGAAGCCACATTAATGATGCCAGACACGTGATGATAAACACTTAGTGTGATGAAATTACATGCTGTATTTCACATTATGAAACCAAGACAAGTGTCACTGCAGCACATTATTCGGTAAGGCAGACACCAAAAGCTTGTTACCTGAACAAGATTAAATATAACAGGCAAAATCCACAATGAAGCATTGCATACTGTTGGGTAGGGTAGAGAACAAATGCTTCCAAGCATTACACCTGAAATAAACAATGGCAGATATTCAAAGCTTGTGAGCTGAACAAGATCTGATTTATAACAGGCAAAACCAACAATGGTGCATTACATGCGATATCTGGCAGGGGAGATAAATGATTCCTTGCATTACAACTGGAAAGTGGCAGACACCTAAAGCTTGTTAACTGAACAAGATCTGATTTATAACAGGCAAAACCAACAATGGTGCATTACATGTGATATCTGGCAGGGGAGATAAATGATTCCTTGCATTACAACTGGAAAGTGGCAGACACCCAAAGCTTGTTAATTGAACAAGATCTGATTTATAACAGGCAAGACCAACAATGGTGCATTACTTGCAATATTTGGCAAAGTATATGGAAAAAAATTCTTGGCGTAACAAGAGTAATACTAAATAATGGCAAATCCCACGAAGTATCTCTTCTTTTGACAAAGCCTGTGCTCTTTGCTGCAGGGCTGTCAGAGTCTGTTTGCTCCAGCCAACATTTACTGAAATACCCCTGAGTCATGAGTGAAGTGTTGAAACTGAAGGCAAGTGAAATATTGTGCTTAGAAATCTATTAGCATTTGGACTTTGATAGTATAAGGCCAGAGCAAACCTCCTCTCTTGTAACCCATATCTCCTACTAGGTTTAGATCTTGGCATCTTGCAGCATGTTGAACCTGACCTTCGAAAAAATCCACCCCTATTGGATCTAAAAAATTGCTGGCTCTGGGCAAAAACTGCCCAGGAGTTGTAACAGCCTGGGCTTTGAGATGCCTTGCCTCCCGGCGCAGACGGCAGACTGTTGTGTGCAGCAATTTTCACTTTTCATATCTGAAAATACATGCAAAAATATTTAATCACAATTCTAAATAATAAAATATGTGCATGTAATTGCATTATTTTCAGTGCTATAAGGACAGTGAATCTAAGCATTGACAATATGTCTGCACGCCAGCTTCGATGGAAGGCTTCACTTAGATTGCCTGACAAGAGTAATATTTTCAGGTGAGATGGGGGAGAGGATACAACTGGAGACTCTTGACAGATATAATGTCAAGATCTACAAGCACCCATTTTCCATATATATCTTTCATGTTCAGTCCATACTAAAACATTTGTCAATGTGTTGCCACACTAAAAATAAAAAAAATCCCTGTTTCTCAGATGTTAGTCACACCTAAGCCCTGCTAAACCATCCAAGTGAATCAAGAATGAGTTCCGGGGGCAGCATGAGCCAATAATAAATGGCGCCACTATAAAAAAAAAAATGTCTGCACCATGACGGACCTGGGCCGACCGCCAGTACCCTGAAGAAAGCCTACCGGCGCTATAGGCGGGTGGGGAAAAAAAAGGATCACATCAGAGAAATGGACAAAGGTTTGTAAGTGGCACTTCAAGGTTATGCGAGAAGCGAATTAACACTAATAAAAGCCCACCGTGGTTTAATAGCGAAATTAAACAATCAGTCAATGAGAGAAAATTGTTTTACAGGTTAAAGAAAGAACAAAGCACGCCCGAAAACATTAGACTTTATAATGATGCCAGGCGACGAGTAAAAAGACTAGTAGGTCAGGCAAAGCGTAGATACGAAGAAAATATTGCAGCCAACTGTAAAAATAATCCGAAATCTTTCTTCAGTTACATAAACAACAGAAAGGCGATCAAAAGTGGTATTGGACCTTTAACAAACAGCGACGGTGCACTAGTGACTGACAGCCAACACATTGCAAACCTCTTAAACAATTACTTTTCCTCGGTGTTTAATACTAACAGTCTTCCTCTCGCTACCACCAACACCAGTACTATTGTAAATCTCGAGCATGCATTGCCTAATTTTGAAATAACAACCGATGAAGTCCTTAAAGCTCTCCATTCACTTAAAACAAATAAAAGTCCTGGACCTGACAAAGTATATCCAACTCTGCTGAAAGAAACAAAGAGCGAAATACTCCTCCCTCACAACCGTATTCAATATGTCCTTGCGACAAGGCATCGTCCCTTCAGATTGGAAAAAGGCTAACGTGACACCGATTTTCAAGAAAGGAGACAAAAAGTACCAGGTAATTACAGGCCCATTAGTCTAACTTCGGTTGTAGGTAAGCTACTTGAGGGCATAATTAGAGACAAATTGTGAATTACCTTGAAAGCCACTCATTGATTGGGGACTCACAACATGGCTTCCGAAACAAAAGATCCTGCCTATCAAACCTATTAACCTTTTATAACGACCTCTTCACTGTTTATGACGTAACCAAATCACTGGACGTAGTCTATCTTGATTTCCAGAAAGCGTTTGATAAAGTCCCGCATCATAAATTACTTTACAAATTAAAGCAAATAGGTATTGACGGTCAAGTAAACCAATGGATCGCGAATTGGTTGAGCAACAGACAACAAAGAGTAGTGATTGACGGATTTAACTCAGAGTGGGCGCCTGTCACTAGTGGCGTCCCTCAGGGCTCGGTCCTTGGCCCAGTGCTCTTCATTATTTACATCGACGACGTGGATGTTGGACTCAATAACCGCATTAGTAAATTTGCAGACGACACAAAGATTGGCAACTCGGTTCTCACTGACGAAGACAGGCAAAGCCTCCAAGAGGATTTGCACAAAATTTCAGCTTGGTCGGATAGATGGGAGATGCCCTTTAACGTAGACAAGTGCCAGGTCCTTCAAGTTGGAACGAGGAATAAGAAGTTCGAATACGAAATGCGCGGCGTTAAACTCAAAAGCGTTCAATGCGTCAAAGACTTGGGGGTCAAAATCGCGTCAAACCTCAAATTCTCACAGCAATGCATCGATGCAGCAAATAAAGCGAACAGAATGTTGGGCTTCATGAAAAGAAACTTTGTATTCAAGAATAAAGATGTAATACTCCCGCTCTACAACAGTTTAGTCAGACCCCACTTGGAATATGCGGTACAGTTTTGGTCTCTCCACCATGCAAAGGATATTGCTAAATTAGAAGGTGTTCAGCGTCGGGCAACGAAAATGATCCCTTCCTTGCGCAACAAATCCTACGAAGAAAGGCTTTCTACCCTTAACATGTTCTCTCTTGAGAAACGTCGCCTCCGAGGAAAACTGATCGAATGTTTTAAAATACTTAATGGTTTCACGAATGTAGACAGATCAACATTGTTTATGATCGATGACACTTTGCGCACGAGGAACAATAGCGTAAAACTCAGATGTAGACAAGTAAATTCAGACTGCACCAAATTTTTCTTCACCAACGTTGTAGTGCGAGAATGGAATAAGCTTCCACCGTCAGTGGTCCAGTGTAACACGATTGACTCCTTCAAAAATAAGCTCGACCGTCACTTCCTTCAACTTAATATCAACTAGAGTAGAAATGCAACGTTTTGGAGTCTTCTGATTAATGTAAAATCACTTAGGTTTAAGGACAGACCACCAAGTCTGGACCATGGGGTCTGTGTGGTCTGATTTTCTATGTAAATCTATGTAAATCAAAGATTGGCCAGTCATAGTTTAAAGTGGAACAGGATAAACAAGAAACAGGCAGGTATCTGTGGACACTACTGTTACTATCAATTGCCAGCCTATGGCAAAATTTGAACCTATGCTATCAAAAACATAAGACCCATATGCTGATCACTCGACTAATCGTAACGGTACTACAGCCATAGAAACATAATAAAGAGTTTAAATATATCATTCAAAATGTCAACCTTTTTACATACCTTTTTTTTAAAGATATGTAGCTTACTGGTGTAACAGTTAAATATTGAACTCAATTTGTATGCAGAGATGTGAGGTATGTTATTAAGCTGTAATGTTTCCAACACATTAGTTGTGATTAAAGCAACACGGAACAGTAACTAAAGAGGAGAAATTATCACTGAGAACAAGAGGTTCCTTACTATATTGTGGTGAGCTTGATGGCCGAGTCGAGTTTCCTCCAATCCCATCAAGTTCACACCCTGTTGAGAGGCAATTTCTTAATCAAAGTGAAAAATGGATGGAAATGGTCACTAAAATTAGTTATTATACTTGGTGTCACAAATTCAGGCAAAGAATTTAGGGAAGGACTCACGGACTTGGCGTCACTAATGAGGTAAATGATCTCGTGCACTCATTGGGCTATAATATATACATTGTTATAATGTGTATTATTGTCTTGTTACTATATATTACCTATTGATAATGGAAATACATGTCAGGATTAATCATCAAATACAACGAAAAAAGAATCATGTATGGAAATTGTGAACTTTTAAGTTCATGTAACAAACAAGGTTTGTTATACACAAAAAGGTTGGATACTTCAGATGTAAAAGATTTTTGGATATAATATCACCCCCTTCCTCCATATTGGTTCTTTAAAGCAAGGGTTGACTATAGCTGATTATTATTTGCGGCAGGTTTAATGACACTTTTTTTTTTTTAGTGCAAAGCATCTGGAAATCAATGATCATTATGGAATACTTCTCATGAGTAGCTACTAAAACTTGACAACCTAGAAGGATGCACCATCAAACTGACTGTAAAGGATAGGTATATTTTAAGACATAACTACATTGGTGGATCCAAGGGGGGGCCCAGTCCCCCCCCCCTCCCCCCCCCAAACCCCCTTGATACTGAGTGATACAGGAAAACTAGCTCAAAAGCGCGCTGCGGCTAAAACAATGCCTTTTCTCAGAGGGATCAGGCGTCTCATTCGCACTGGCCGCCCAGGAATGCTTTGGCACAAAGTCCAGGCCGTTATACCCATTGATTTAGGTCAGTCCACCAGTTTTTCAAGACCAGGACTGCCGAGAATGGCTAATCGGTAATGCTAATGCTCCTTCCACCCGCAAAAAGTCTGACGTCCCCCCCCAAACTTATTTCCTGGATCTGCACCCAAAGACATACCGTAACTTGGTTCAGTGATCATGGACAAAAAAATGTTAAGACAATCAATATCCAATCATTTCAGGATACACAAATCAGCAGCCATATGAAGGAATTCTACAACTTAAAAGTGATGTTGTGCAGGGCATGTGTTAAGTGACTTGCACAATCTATTTTGTGAAGTCATAATTAGATTAATAACACAATAATCAACAAACACTAGATGAAGTATTCATACCGAAATCAGTACATGGAGCTGGTGCAGTGCAATGGGGAGCACACTCCTGCAGCTCAGCAAGAGGATTGGATGCTGCCACGTACTTCAGGGGGTGGCTAAATGTCTTCATTCAGCTTCACCCTTGGCCTCTTTCTTGGACTCTCCTCTTCAGCTGCCACATTCTCTTGGATGATACCGAACGTGTTCGGATCTGTTGGGATGTGGTTGTGTTAGATGTGGAATAACATACGACAGTGGAACATGGAAGGAAAGAGTATGTCCACACGGTAAAATATAGAGATGAGGATTGCCAAGTGGGTTTGTTGGTGCACCAGGGAATTAAGAGGCCAGGTGATGTTATGATCTTGAAGGAAGAGTTACGAGGTATGATGTGAAGTTGTAAACTCGCTGACTGCATTAGTTAAGTGATTACAAGAGGTAAATTGAAATTCTTTGGATACTGAAAGGATGTACGGGGACAACTGGGTGAGAAGGGAGAGAGATGCAGATTTTGATGTTATATAGCTAGTTACACCAATGAAGACTTAGGACATACACATTCAGAAAGACCACAATTTTGGCTGCTAGACGGAAAAGCATTAGATGTCAAAGTGCCAAGACATTGAAGGAATTAATAATAAGAAAAACGATAATAATTAATGAGTATAAATATATTTCTGATATTTTTGTTTATCTTAATACTAGTATTAGAATTTTCAAACACAAATAATATAAATAAATATTGATAAATTAATGAAAATAAATACATTAATTGTACTAATACTACCACTAACAATATTAACAGCACTGCACCTAATAGACTGAGCAATAAACTGAGTCTGAAATATAACCATAATTGAACTGTCTCTGTCTGAGTGTTATGTGAAGCTTGCTCCATGCACCATGATAGGAATGGCATAGATGCATGCAGGTTGCTGATATACTTACAGTCACCAGCCACTTGTAGATATGGCACCAAAATGTGTTGGAAGCATTGGCGGCCAACTTCTATTTATTTAATTATTATTTTCTTTAAACAAAGGAGACAGCTCAAGGGCAACAAAGCGTACTAGAAAAAAAGCCCCACTACTCACCGCTCCCAAACAGACAAAAGTAGAGTCTTGATACACTCTTCTTGAAGGTCAAGTTATAGGCAGGAGGAAATGCAGACGAAGGAAGGCTGTTCCAGAG